>NW_020954576.1:26424979-26461869 GCF_900497805.2 Vombatus ursinus
GAACCAAGAGAACGTTGTACACAATAACAGCCACGTTGTGTGATGAGAAATATTGATAAACTTAACCCTTCCTGGCAATACAAGGATCTAAGACATCTCCAAAGGCCTTGTGATGGAAAATGCTATCCACATCTAAAGAAAGAACCATGGAGTTTGAATGCAGATCTAAGCATACTATTTGCTATTTTATTTTTCTTCTGTTGAGCTTTGTTTCCTCTTTCTGGTGGTTCCTCCTATTGGTTCTAATCCTTACTTACAACATCACTAATGTGAAAATGTGATTAATAGGAATGTATTATGTATAGCCTATATCAGATTGTGCACCATCTTGGGGAGGGTGCTGGGGAGGGAGAGGGAGAAAAATCTTAAACTCAAAAGCATGTGGAAGTGATTGTGATAAATCAAAATAAATTAATTAAAAAAAAAAGACATCAAAAACTAAACAGGGAGCCACAGAGGCTTGGGCTGGGGCCTATTATTGGCCATTCAAAGATAGCCAGAGTAGGTTTAAAGGCTTTGTGTCAAGTAGCTCCAATTGAATCACAATGGTCTTTTAAAAAGCCTGTTTTTCTAGAGCTAGATTTCAAAAAATTTTCAAAGAAAACTGCACAGGACAAAAAGTAAATTGTCCCAATTTCTTAAAAATAAATACGGGAAAAATATTTTTTTTAAAAAAACCTAGCCTCCAAACCCCAAAATATCTTAGAAAATATAACTGACCAGAAATTGTTGTTGTTGTTGTTATTGTTGTTGTTTGTCCTTCACTCTTGAAGAGGCCCAATGAGGGTGATGTCTTGACTTTCAAGTGAATTGGATTTAAGTGAGGGAAAACTGCATAAAATCATCAGCCTTGGTCTTTCCTCCAGAGTTTTCGTGTGACATAAATCTAAGTTATAATGGAGATGTCCCAAATCTGTGAGACTTAATGATCAATGCCTACTTCTGATGATTCAGATAGGAACCTTCTAAAGAAATCTTGAAAATATTTTTAGAGATTACAAATCCTGGGTAAGAAACCAAAGGCCATAGGAGCAGAGGTAATATTTTCATCATTGCTTCTAATCAAAAAGTAGAGGATTCATGAGAGCAAAGTTGATTTAGGATGTGAACATCTGATTAACAGGAATGAATGGATTTATGGGTATCTCATTATTCAGGAGGGAGGGTTCTTGGGTAAGAATAGAATGTAGTAAAAATAAATATTTGCCTAAAGACTTGTGAAGCTGATCAAGAGGTCTTTAAATTCAAATGCCAGAGGTGATGAGAAAATTGACCATATATATCTGCCAAGCTAAATATCACAGAAAGTAGCTGATATGACATGAGAAGAAGATTATTCATGGAGGGGCCCAGTAATTCATAGGGAAGTAATAATGCCTCTTCCCATTTTCAAAAATGAAAAAAGAATAGAATCTACATACTATGAGCTAATCAGGTTGATTGAGAAAAGCATGATCTCAAATAAGGTAACAGCAAAAATAAACTTGATTAGAAGAAATAAATAGGAAAATTACATTATGCTTAAATACACTATAGGCAATTAATATCAATATGTATTAATATATGTACAGCAAAAGAAATAGCATCTAAATTCTTAAAGGAATAACTGAATGAATTATAAGGGAAAATAGAGAACAAATCTATAATGGGGGGAAGAGGGGAATCAATGTGCTTCTTTCAGATCTAGACAAATCCAACCAAAAATAAATATGAAAGTAGTTAGAAAGGGAAGGAGATTTTAGAAAAGTTAGAAATGCACCTTGAGACAGCTGGTTGAAACAGTGGAAAGTGCACTGGACCTGGAGTCAGGAAGACTTAAGTTAAATCAGATACTTACTACTTGTATGGTCCTGGGCAAGTCACTTTTAACTTTGCCTCAGTTTCCTCATCTGTAAAATGAGCTAGAGAAGGAAATGACAAACTATTCCAGTATTTTTGCCAAGAAAACCCCAAAATGGGGTCACAATAATTAGGCATGCCTGAAAATGACTGAACAACAGCAACAACATATGTCAGGTATTGTGCTAAGCACTAGTGATACAAAGAAAGGCAAAAGATAGTCCCTACCCTTGAGGAGCTCATAGTTTAATGGAGGAGACAACATGTAAATGGCTATGTACAGACAAATATAGACAAGATAAACTGGTGATATTTAATAGATGGAAGAAAAGAATTAAGGGGGATTAGGACATTCACATGGTCATTGTTACTTGAACTGCTATTGTATACTTAGGCTATTTATCTGAAATTACATACCTGTTGGGTCATATGGAATACGGTTCTCAAAATTTTTCCTCAGATAATTAGGTATTTGCTTCTTTTCTTCTTTTTGTTCCCTTTCATCTTTCTCTTCCTGGAAATCTGATTCTTCAGAAACCGTATACTCAATTACATGGTGTTCAGTAGAATCTGAAATGAAAATCTTACCAATTAAATATGTAGCATATAATATATATCTATTTATCATCCCACAAGCCAATAGCAAATTCTGAATTGGGATTCTTCTAAGAGTCCTCTATTCTTTTTTCCATTTAAAAAAATTTTCATGTAACAAGTGCTTTTTAAAAAGTTAATTCGTCTCTCCTAATACCCCCTCCCCATTAAGCAAAATTATTTTTTAAATCCCTCAATACATGTCTACATAATTTAGCAAAACAAATTCCTACTTTGGCCATGTCCAAAAGCGTATGACTTTTTTGGTATTTTTAAGTTCATTACCTCTCTGTCAAGAGGTAGGTGGCATGTTTCATCTTTATTCTTTTGGACCTGTGGTTTATCATTTTGTTGATCCGAGTTCTAAAGCCTTTCCTTTCCCAGATTTTCTCTATAATATTGATATTATTGTATAAATTGTTTTCCTAGTTCTGCTCACTTCAGTCTGCATTAGTTCCTCTGAAATTGTCCATTTCATCGTTTCTCATAGCACAGTAATATTCCACTATATTCAATATATCACAATTTGTTTAGCCATTCCCAAATAGAAGAAATAGTTCTCTATTCTGCTGATGTCTCTCCTCACTCCCCCGCTCCCCAGCCAATTACCATCATATTGGTTCACCAATCAAGGCCATAGATTGTAGGGTCAGGGATGGGATCCAAAATTTAGAACTGGAAGAGACCTCAGAAGTCACCTACTTTAAGCCCACTCATTTTCTAGATGAGCAAACTAAAGCCTAGGGAAGTTAAGCAAGCATAAGAGACAGTTATTTTAAAGACAGCATAGTTTAGCTTTAGAAATGGAGACATGATGAAAGAGATGGGGTTGATCAGGACTCACAATATAGAAAATAAGGCAACTCCTCCCACACAACAATGCCTCCATCTAAGCATTATTTCTCTGTCAAATTTACATTTCTAAAAACAAAGCATATTAGAAAATAATGAGGATGAAATAAGACCTGAAAAAGCAAAAATACGAAAATGGAATGGAAGAGAGAAATTAAATTTGGTGCTTTAGAAGATTTCTCTCCATAAGGGTTACATGGGTAATAATGAAGGAACAAATAAGGAATCATAAAATAAGAGTCAGAATTGACTTGAATAGAAGAAAAACCATGAGAACAGAGCAGAAGAAAACTCCTTGAAAAGAAAATGTGACTCAAAATGAGAGGCTCTACTAGAGACAGAGAAGGAAAATGCTGGACTTTACTCTTAACTGGGCTGGGAAAGAGGAGAGGGCAATACAGAAACAGACAACAACTTAAGTAAACTCAAAGAACTTGGAATAGGACAAGTAAATGAGATTGGGAGGGAGAACAGCGGGAACACACTAACATCAGTCCCTACAATTCCCATGGTCGCCACTTTGGTTAAGGCCCTTACCTCCACTCACTGAACTGCATAGAAAGAAAGATAATCTCCGTCCTCAAGTAGCTTACAATCTAACAGGGAAAGATAATAAAAGGGGGCATGACGTTCCATAGAGTTGAAACCAAAGCTGGCTGCTGGTAGAAAATTTAAAGTTATGATCCCAGCCCTCTTTAAAGGAATGCTTTGGAGTAAGTTTAGTGGCTCCATCCTTCAGTCCTCCATTCGGAGTGGATAGGCAACTAGGGGAGTTGGAAAGGGGTTGAGAATCAAAAATTGAATCAATCTCGATAAGACTTAGATGATCAGTTTATCCTGGGTGAGGCATGATGTTCACTGGAGATGAAACCAAGCAGAACTTGGAAATGGAAAACGGAGTCCGATTCAGCCAAAGGACTGATCTTGCCAGTTGAGCTCACTCCTCCATCCCTAGTGATGGGATAAAGTCTGACTTTATTCATAGGAACATGATTTAAGGCTCACTGAAAGAGGTACCAAAGAGACTCTTAAAGTACACAAGTACTTTATAAACCTGTTCTAAAGAATTTTCTGTAAAATATTTCAGACTATATTTAATTTATATCGCTCCCCTTTAAAAATCACGTAAAACTTCTTTCCATCATCATGAAATATTGCAGAAACTGACAAACCTGAAAATCGCACTTTACATACTGAACCGCTAGGAGTCACCACCTCAGACTTGGTAGTTATTGCAGAAGTTAAAGTCAAGTCTTCTTGTTGTGCTGTATCTGTTTCTGCAATTTCAGTGGGCTGACAAACCTCTAAAATCACTTTATTTAGATCTTCTCTCTTTTTAGATTTATGAATCCTAGAATAATGGAGAAAATAATGTTGGGGGTAATTAAATATTCAAAGATTTTTATTTATAATTAAAGACATAGCTTCTTTAAACTTAATGTACAATTAACTTTACTCCATATTATCTATAATTTGGAAAAATTAAAATAGATACCTAAACTGTCAAAACATAACTGTTAAGTTAAAATATATTTCATTATAGATCTCTTTGCTTCTAAATATTTGAGTAAAAATTTGAAAAGCACATATCAAATGCCAACAGAGGAATATTATCAAATTCTAAGCAGCTGTAAATGCTTTTAACTAAAGATTATTTTAATACTTTAACAATTATCATTGATTATTAGACAATTTACACTTGATAAAAATTTAAAGATTGATCTAGTTTAATCTCCTTATTTTTATGAATGAAGAAACTGGGAAACAAAAAGGTTAAATGACTTGGCAGTGGCAAATCTGGGCCCTAGAGCTCTGATCTCCCTAACTCCCAGGACCCTGTGCTTTTCCCACTAAATTATCCAGCCTTCCTAGGTGAAAAATAAAAACCAACAACAACAACAACAAAAAAAAAACCAACCAAACAAGACATGAATAGAACTCAAAACTTAACATTATTGGCTGCAAGCTAAATGGTTAACCTTTACTTAGCTATTAAAGATATATATTCAACAAGACGTAGGATCACTACATGTACTTTTTATCCAAGACACTAAAGGTGTTACCAAGGTAGAAAAATTCAGGGTCTGCTCAAGATCATCCCAATACAAGTTAGCAAAGGAAGAGGTTTCTATTGAAAGAATACACTGAAATATTTTAAAGACATTGATTAAAAAAACCACAACTTTTTTTCAATTCAATGAGACAGGAAATATAACTTATGTACAGAGTTAGAATCAGATGGCTTTGCTCTTGCTTATGTGCCTTCTCTCACTGCTACCAAGTCTACTATGGGGAAGCTATATTCATTTGGAAATTCTCTCTTTATATTGAACTAAAATCTACTTTTAGGAATTTTTACCCATTGAGTCTAGTCCACCTTAATGAAGGGGGAAGGGAAAAAGCATTTATGTAGCACCTATTATGTGCCAGATACTGTGCTAAGCATGTTTACAAATATTATCTAATTTGATCCTCACAACAACCCTGGTAGGTAAGTGCTATTATTATTCCATTTTACAGGTGAGGAAACTGAGTCAAACAGAGTTTAAGTTACTTCCTCAGGGTCACACAGCTACTAAGCATCTAAGCCTAGATTTGAACCTGGGTCTTTTGGACTCCAGGCCCAATACTCTATCTACTGTGCCTCCAGATACCTCAATTGCCTTATGGAATACCAAAGGAACAAATTTTTCCTCGATTAAAACACTTCAATTATTTGAAGACATACATCTGTGACACTTTCCCCTAGTCTCTTCTTCGGCAGGATAAACATGTCCAATTCCTTTAAACATTTCTCACATCACATGACTTTCCATTTATGCAATAAATATTTAATAAGCAGCTATTATGGTTCAAGGCTATTTGGGAATCTCAGAAGGTAGAGCTACCAAGAGTAATGTTGTTGGTCCTTTGTTCTCAAAGAGCACCAATGATATCATAAGTGTGATATCTTGACTTGCACATGAATCGGATACAGTTCTTAAGATAACATTGTTGTTTTTGTACACAAGGTTCTCTTGGTTCTGCTCACATCACTCTTCATTATTTCGTGCAAGTCTATCCATGTTTTTCCAAGATCAAGTTCACCATTTCTTAAAGCATAGAAGTATTCCATCACAATCATATACCATGTATATCCTGTTTAACTAAACTCCTTAACTTCATAATTCCTAAGCCCTTTTAAATTCCACAACTGAATCCTTCACTCCCCTTCAGCCACACAGAGGGATGGTCACAAATTAGATCTCACCATTACCCATGAATGTTCAATTTCCCTAAATAAAAACTCTGATATTCTCCTCTCTGACCATGATCTCTTACATCATTCCACTTCTCCCTATGTGCTTCACCCCTCCTACACCTGAGCATAAGTTACCCTCATCAAGACTCAATTCCCTCCACCCCTCAGAAAGTACTTGATCTCGTCCCTCTCATCTTTTCCCCTCTCACAGACGGCATCCACAAACATCTACCTTCTCTCCTGAATCCTCAATCTTTTCTCATCATCTGGTTCATTGTTTATTGCCTTCAAACAGGCCTAAGTCTCATCTGTCCTTAAAAAAAAAAACAAACAAAAAATCTTCCCTTGACCCTATCTCTACTCAATCTATATTTCTCTTAATTTTCTCAGCCAAACACTTTGAAAAAGTTATCTCTACTCATTTTTTCACTTCTTCTTCTTTCACTCACTTCTCAACCTTTTTGCAATCTTGGCTTCTGATATTGTCACGCAACTGAAACTGATCCCTCCAAAAGTCACCAATGTTCTCTTATTCGCTAAATCTGATGGTCTTTTGCCAGTTCTCAGCCTTTGTGACCTATCTCCTGCTGGCCACCCTAGATACTTTCACCTTTCTGAGTTGTTGTGACACTATTCTCTCTTGATTGACTTCTACCAGTTTGATCACACTCAGCCTCCTTTGCTGGCTCATCATCCACGTCTGCCCCCTAACTCACAGTGTTCCCCAAGATTCAATCCTAGTCCTTCTTCTTTTCTCCCTGCAAATTCTTGGTAAATTCATCACATTTCATGCAGATAACTCCCAGATCTATACATCTAGCCTCAGTCTTTGCCTTGAGTTTCAATTCCCCATCACCAAATGCCTATTGGAAATTTCAAAATGGGTGTGCCAGAGACATCTTAAACTCAACAGATCCAAAATGGAAGTCATTATCATTTCCCCTAAAAGATCCCCTCTTCCAAATTTCCCTATTCCTGTGAAAGACATCCATCATCATTCCAGTCTCCCAGGAATTAGTTTGGATTCCTCACTCTTCCTTGCACCACCTATGTTGCCAGATCTTGCCATTTCTAGCTTCACAGTAGCTCTTGAATCCAAACTCTTCTCTCCACTTATAGAGCTACCACTTTAGCTAGGCCCTCATCATCTCTTATCTATATTATTTCAATAACTTTCTAGATAGTTTCCTTACATCAAGTCTCTCCATATCCCACTTCATCCTGCACATTCCTGCCAGAATAGTTTTCCTTGAGTGTAGATCTGACCACATGACTCCATTTTTTAACCACCTCCAGTGACTTCCTATTGCCTCTAAGACAAAATATGAACTCAGTTTAGCTTTTAAAAGTCCTATACAACTCAGCCCCAACCTACCTTTCTAACCTCATTCGACATTACTCCTCTTCCCATACTTTGAGATCCTGCCAAGTTGACCTCTCTCTAGTGTTCAAACAGAACACTCACTCTTCCATATACATGCCTTTCAAATGACTACCCCACATGCCTGGCATGCACTGCCTCCTTATCTCCACCTTAAAGTCTCTTTCTTCCTTTAAGATAGAGTTCAAGCACTATCTTCTTCATGAAGCCTTTCTTGATTCTCCTAACCTCTAATACTTTCCCTCCTATATTACCTTATGTTTAACTATTTGAATTTCAGTTTTTACAAATATTTACAAATATGTTATATTTAAGTATTTGTAACTATTTAACAAATATATCACATATAAACAATTATTTAACAATTTGCTAATATATTAACAAATATATTTATATTTATAAGCTTTATATTTATAATATATTTTAATGTACTTCTTGTCTCTACCATTAAAATACAAGTTACTTGCAAGTAGGGATTCTGCCTTTACAATATTTCTTGTATCCTTCTGTTCACTCACATAGTCATCACCTTAGATTAGGTCTTTAGCACCTTATGGGAATTATTTTATTCTTTGTACTTCTATCCCTAGGACACAGCACAGTGCTTGGCACACAGTAGGCATTTAATGCTCATTGATGGATAGCACAGATCAAAAGTCAAAGAAGTTGATGAGGGGCAGCTAGGTGGCGCAGTGGATAGAGCACCAGCCCTGGAGTCAGGAGGACCTGAGTTCAAATCTGGCCTCAAACCAAACACTTGACACTTACTAGCTGTGTGACCCTGGGGAAGTCACTTAACCCCAATTGCCTAAAAAAAAATAAAAATAATAATAAAAAAAGAAGTTGATGAACTAGAAGGCTATGGTATTTGAGGAGACATCAATGAGTATAATGAAGTCCTGAAATTAAAGGTCAGGCATTGCAGATGAGAGGAAGACTATGAGCTAAGTACTGAACTCCTCAAGAAAGGAGGAAGGATGAACTACAGTCTGGTATATGAGAATAACTAGGATCTGGATCAGGTGAAATTAATTAATTAATTAATTTAAAAGCATTTTATAGCACTTACTATGTACCAAGCCCTGTGCTAAGTGCTGGGGATATAAATAGAAAAAGTGATACAATCTCTCAAGGAGATCACACTCTAATTGGAATGTGACACATAAAAGAAAAGCCAGCTGTAGAACAAATGAAAAAACCCAATAGTCCTGAGAGCATAGAAGTAAGGCAAAAGGAAAAGTCTTTGTATCCTTTGATTATATCAGTAGGTCATATGACAGTGCCCTGGGTCTGCAGAGTGCAGAGAGAAGGTAGATGGTAAATTTTTCATCTCACCAGAAAGAAAAGAGTATGTGTCTCCCATTTCATTCAAGCCATGTAAATAGTCAAGCAGCCTGAAGAGTGACTTGGGCAAGGGAAGAGAGTAAGGGGAAGACAAGAGGAGAGTAGAACCAAAAACTAAAAGTAGGATAGATTGCTAAACATCAGTGACAAAGAGACTGAACTGAAGTAGCAATGGGGATTGAGGAGTGTATCACCTCCTCTTTCTCCTGGCCTGGTGCATCAAGGACATGTAAAAGGCAGCACCTCATCTTGGAAAGTGTGAATAAGGATGCAGTGACGGCTGGAGAGAATAATGGCGAGGTTTCCATTAGAGCAGACTGATAAAAAGAGTATACATATTTAAGACAAAATGTTGATACTCAGGTCAAAGGAGATAAGGATACAAAAAGGCACAATAGAATATGAGGGCAGAAAAGGATGTGGACTATGGAGAGAAAGGGCTGAGGTGAATGAGAGGTAGAAAGAAGAAAGGATGTTCCCTTCAGAAGATGGATTCAGAATTGGTTGAATGGGTATACTCAAAGAGAAGTCATTAATAGTGTGATGTCAACTTTGAAGTAAGTATCCAGGGGAGTGTCAATCCAGTGTCTAGCTCTGTGTTGTTTAACCTTTTTATTAATGACTTGGATAAAGGCACACAAAATCTTTTTCAAATCTACACATGATGCAAAGAGCCAGGGTCAAATAAGTTCTTGCTAGACTATATAACATTGGGCTGATGCTAATAAGATAAAAGGTATAAAAGTAAAGTCTTAAATGTGGGTTGAAAAAATCAACTTTACAAATATAAGATATGATGGGGGAAATGGGGCTATATTTATCTAAAAAAGATTGAACTTGGTCCACAATCTCAGTATGAGTCAACAGTGTGATATAACAGCCAAAAAATCCAATGACCTCTTGAGCTGTTATTGAAAAAGGCAATGCTTCAAGAAAGGGGTGTATGTCTCAATTATGCTCTATTCAGACCTTATGTGTGCAGCTCTGGGTACCACATTTTAGAAAGTGCATGGATAAACTAGAGAGAGTCCAGAGGAGGGCATGTAGAATGGTGAAGGGCCTCAAGTTCTTGTTACATGAGAATCCGTGAAAGGAACTGGGACATTTAGCCTAAAGAAGACTCAAGTAGGACATGACATTTATCTTCAAGTACATGAAGTAATGTCATGTAGAAAAATAAATGTATATGGTTTTCTGTTTAGCTCCCAAATGTAAAACAAGGAGCAACAGGTAGAGGTCAGAGGAAGAATAATAATGCAAATGGTGACATCTTTCATGGGAGTACTGATCTGAGAAGTCTGTTCTCTTTCTGAGTTATGTATGTAAGCTATCACACAGAACCTCCCAAGATTGTCAAAAATGCTGTCCAAATAACCACTTCTGAGAATCCATGGGCACAAATAACACTGAAGGAAGGAACCTAGAAGACATTACCAAGTATTACTAAGTCTTAAGCAAGACACTGAAAATGACAGAGATACAGACTGTTTTTTCAACATGCCTGCCCCCTGAAGGTAAGGGATGAATGAATGACAGAAAAAGAACTTATTAAACACTTAATATGTGCCAAGCATTGTGATAAACACTGGAAATACAAATAGAAAAAGGAGTCTCAAAGGATCTCTCATTGTAATTGGATAGACTACGTATGCAAACGTGTGAGGTTTGTTGCAAGGGCCTAGTGGTCTGAACAATTCAGTGGAAGGGTGAACAATAAGACCTAGGAGTCTTTGAGGTGTATCAGCAGATCTGGGGGTGCTGACTAGGGGTCTTGTAAGGTAGTGCAGCAAGGGAAATGAAATGGTGAAGCCTTCTGGTCCACCATCTTACCAGGACTGTAGTTCATGATTCCATGCTTATCTAAGCATCCAAGCAGTGTGAGTGGCCATATCCACGTTGGGGAAGAGGGGGTACAAAGGAGTGGTGAGGCAGAAAGGGCAGATAGATTCCAAAATTATTAGGAAGAGGAAGGAAATTGGGCCCAAGGGTTGAAGTGGAAAAGGGACTCAGTGTTCCCTCTGGAAAGTGTAGGTAAGGAGGATCAGTATCCATTTGAGGGGGTGGTACCCAGAACCTGGTGGAAACTGGGCAGTGGGGGCTTAGGCAGGGGAAGAAATAGGTGACCAGGGACACTTGCTCCTGGACCTTCTGGTGTCCATTGTGATTGAGGAGTGGAAGGCTGTAGGGAAGAGGGAAGAGGAGAATTGACTCTCCAGTCGCAACAGCAGAGGAGAAAAGTTCATCTGAGAAGTAAGCATTTGGCTAAGATGGTGTCTGGAAATGGGATTTGGATTTTTGGACCATAATTAAAATATAGAAATGACAAATTCATAACCAAGGATAGAATTCCTCCTAAAAATTGTAGTAAGAATGTATATTGCTTGGTGCCTTGAAAATTTAATAGAATAGGCTTTAAAATGAAAAGGATGGAGGAAAGAGAAAACTAGCAACATATATCCATAAAACTAGATACTTCTGAGAATAATTACAATGTGGGAAGAATAGCAATAGAGACACCCAGAAATTCACATTCAACAAAATAGAAATAATAGCTAGTATTTACCCAGTACTCTAAGGTTTGCAAAGTGCTTTACATTTGGTCCTCACAACAACCTTCTGAGGTAGATGCTATTATAGTCCACATTTTGCAGATGAGGAAACTGAGGCTGGGAGAAGTTAAGCAACTTGCCCAGTGTCACAAAGCTAGTAAATATCTGAGGGAGAATTTGAACTCTGATCTTTCTGACTCCAAGTCCAGCACTATATGAAGTAGGTGACTACTATACCACCTAACCTCCTAGAAAAGTCTGAGAAAGTAGCTAGCAGTTAATTCCATGGCCTCAAACAACTATACACAAATGCAGGAAAAGTTTAGTCAGCAATCAAAATGAACTAGAGGTGCTGAGTCAAGTAGGTAAATTTGATGTGTCTTAGAGGGTTCACAAAGTCCTGAGATCATCTAATCGAGAGATTCTCGAATTTTTAGTCTCAGAACTCCCTTATACTCTTCAAAATTAGTGAAGATGCCAAGAGTTTTTGTTTATGTGGGTTATAATGAGAGATATTTAGTGTATTAGAAATGAAAACTTCTTAGTATTACCTCAAAAATAGTTTTGACCTTGCATACCACCCCCTGAAAGGGTCTTAAGGATCTTCAGGGCTCCCCAGACTACACACTTTGAGAACTGCTGATGTAATCCAACCCCCTCATTTTACAGATAAAGAAACTGAGACCAAGAGTGGTTAAGTGACTTGCCTAAGGTCACAAAGATAGCAACTGTGAAGGCTAAGATATGGATCCAGATCCTTTTACAGAAATCCAATATTCTTTCCTAACACTTCACTGAGACTTGGAGTGATGAAAATCGGGACTAGAATATGGCTTTGGATGGCTGTACCTTATTCAGGACAGTTAAAAGTGTATGTGTTGGGGGTAGGGGAGTATGGCAATCTATATTAAGAAAATATCCTAGGTATCCTCATTTGAAGAAACACAAAAACTAGAAGAAGAAAAAATGGCAGTAAGCATTTAAGTTGAGAACAATAGGGATAAAAATTCAATTCAATTCAATGTGGTTCAATAAGCATTTATTAAGCACCTACTATGTACTAGGCACTGTGCTAGGAGCTGAGAGTACAAAGACAAAAACACATTAGTGCCTATCCTCAAAGACACACACAAAATAATTTGCATGCCGATGGCGCTCGTTGCCAGAAGGAATTGAGACAGGTTTCCAGTATGAGATGGCACCTGAGCTGAATTCTGAAGAAAGTGAGTGATTCTATGAAGTGAAGGAGAGGAGGAGGAAGTGAATATCCAGGCAAGGCCAAGACAGTGAAGGTGGATTCCCTTGTTTTGGGAACATTAAGCAGGCAGGTTTGGCTGGAATTTAGAGTTTATGAATCAAGGTCATGTGCAGCAAACCTGGAAAAGTAAAGTGAAGTTGGGAAAGTTGCAATCATTTTAAAAGCTGAACAGCTGAACTGAAATTTCATCTTAGACACAAGAGGGAGCTCCTGGAGCTTCTTGAATAAGAAAACAACATCATCAGATGTGTACTTTAAGTACATCAACTTGGCAACTGTGTGGAGGAAGTACTAGAAAGGACAAGGATGGAGGCAGAGAGCCTGATTAGAAAGGAAAGGTGGTAAGGAGGAGTGAAAAGAATGGACATACATGTGAAAAATATATTTAAGGTAAGATTGACAGAACTTTAGCAATTGGCTAAAAATGAGAGGTGAGGGAGAGATAAGAGTCACTGAAGTCAATAAACATTTATTAAGAGCCTGCTATCTGCCAGCCACTGTGCCAAGAGCTGGGGACGTGAAGAAAGATAAAAGGAAGTACCTGATCTCAATAGCTCACAGTGTAATAGGGGAGACACATGGAAATGACTACATACAAACAAGACAGATACTGGCTATATGAGAAATGATCAACAGAGGAAAGGCACTGGCATTAAGCATTGGGAAAGGCTTCTTGTAGAAGGTAGGATTTTAGCCACAGCTTGAAGAAAACCAGGGAAGCCAGGAGGCAGAAAGGAAGAAAGGCATGGGAGGACAGCCAGTGGAGTTTGGGAGATGGAATAGCAAGGGGGCCAGTGTCACTGGATCACAGATTATGTGGAGGTGAGAATGAAGGTATAAGAAGACTTACTCAAAAGGTGGGTGATGGCAGGGGTGAGGGTGGGATGTGGTGGAGGTTATGAAGGGCTTTTGAACAGCCAAACAGATTTTATATTTGATCATAGAGGGGTGAGAGGGAAACACTGGAATTTATTGATTGGAGAGAGGTTGACATGGTCAAGGAGGAAGTTTTGGACTTTGATGACTGAAAAGAGTGGTGCTCTCAGCAGAAATAACCTAGGAAGAGAGGTGGATGGAGGAAGGTGGATAAGAGGCTCTGAATATGCTGAGTTTGAGAGGCTTACAGGTTATAGCAGTTAAAGACGTCCAAAAGGCAGTTGTTGAAACAAAGGCTGGGGTCCAGGAGGGAAACTGGGATTAGATATATAGACCTGGGACTCATCTATTTTGAAATATAGTTGAATCCACAGAAGCTGATGAGATCCCTAAGAGAGAGAGGTCATGGAGAAGCCCCTCCCTCACCCTGAGCTTCAGCAAACAATAGGAAATAGATAAAAAGGAAAATAATCCTGCAAAAGGAACTGATAAGATATGGTCAGACAGTTGGAAGAGCCATGAGAGAACAGTGACATGAAAACCTAGGAAGAAAAGGGTGTCTAAGAGAAGGGACGGTATAAATTAGGGTATCAAACAAGTATTTATTAAGTGCCTACTATGTGCCAGGGATTACTGTGCTAAGTGCTTTACAAATATTATCTCACTTGATTCTCACAACAACCCAAGGAGGTTGGTGCTATTTTTAGCCCCATTTTGCAGTTGAGGAAACTGAGAGTCACATAGCTCATAAGTTTCTGAGGCTGGATTTGAACTTAGATCTTTTGAATACAGGAGCAGTGCTGTATCCTCTGTGCCACCTAGGTGGCATTAAATTTATGATACATTATAATTTCATGCCTATCCATTAGAATATTTTTATATACCACAATTCATCTCAAGGCATAAACACTTAAATCTTATTATGTGGAGCCTTGAGGGAAGACAAAGATTATAAGAGGGTGGGATGGAGGAGAAAGTGCCGTCTAGGTCTATACTGTGTCTATGCACAGAGGTGGAGTATCAAGCGTAAGAAACCATTGACTAATAAAATCCAGTTTGGTTAGAGTATAGAACTGAGAAAGTATAGAGTCTCAAACAAAACTGCAAAGGTCGTAGCTGGGAATCGAGATTGTGGAGGGCATTAAACTACAGGCTGAAAAGTATATCTTTTATTTTATGGACAAATTGCTTTGCTTATTGGCAAATATTTATATCTTAGTTTTTGAGAATCTTTTCACTTTCTACTCAACTGGACTCATTTCACCTTCTTCATGATGTTCCCATGCCAGGCACCTTCCCACTGCTTTTCATCTTCTTTTTATGTGTTTTCTTTCCCCATCGGATTGTAAGCAACTTGAGGGCAGGGATGGTTTCTTTACCCCCAGAGCCTAGCACTTAGTAGGCACATGATAGTTACTGACTGACTAATATACACTGTGTTCAAAAGTAATAAAACTATATTTATCAAAAACATTCTCTAATGCAAACTTTTCACCAAGTCAGAATGGCCTTACCTCATTCTTATTTTTCTAATTTAGTGATATTTTGCTTTAGAATTTATATAAAAGACAAGATTTTCCTCTTCTACAGGAAGGGGGAAAAAAGTTCATACTTGTTTTCCAAATCCATCTTAATTTACCTTATTTTTGGCTTGGTTTCCACCTTCTCATCTGGCATTGCAGGGTTTTTTTTATTCATTTTGTCATACATATCTGAAATGTTTTTAAAAGGAATCCATGGAGTACTTGGCTGCAGAAAGACATTTATATTAGTTTGCTTTTCATTTTAAAAATGTAGATATGACATATTTTTATAATTTTTAAGCTGATCTGTAATCATTAGTATGTAAAATGGAACTCAATTTACATAACTTATTTTCTAGAAATTTGCATGTTGGTGTTTACTCTACTTGATAGTATTTTTGTAGCCTTTCCTAATCCTGGGCACCTTTTTCCTCATAGCCTTTCCCCTAACACATAGCGTGACAATTTTTGGGCAGCAGATAACATGAATGCAAATACACATAGGGCAGTTTAGGGATGCAGATACCAGAACTCCTTTGATGACTGTTCTCAAAGGAAACAAAATAAGCAGACTTTACCTGAAACATGCCCAGAACTGCCAATTGCTGTCATTAGCCTATCTCGCCATGGCAATAAACTTTTTCTAACTCTTCTCTTGGTCTCTCCTCAATATAATCACTATAAACTTCACAATTAAAATGGACAACTTCTACCAAAGGGGAGGGAAGGGAAGAGAATAAGGTTTTATATAGCAGTACCCACTATGTGCCATCTACGTTCTAAGCACCTTTACAAATATTTCATTTGCTCTTCCAACAACTTTGGGAGGTAGGTGATACTATTATACCAGTTTTATAGTTGGGAACCTGAGGCAAACAGGTAAAGTGATTGGCACAAGGTCATATAGTTATTAAGTAAGTGTCTGAGGCCAGAGGACTATCTCCAGTTGTCCTGATCTATATCTTGCCACTGGCCCCAGATGGCTCTGGAGGAGAAAGTGAGGCTGCTACTTTGCACAGCCCTCCCTCACTTAAATCCAGTTCATTTGCATGTCATGGCATCACCTCCCTGATGTCAAGGTCCTCTTCCAGAACAAAGGACAAACAACAACCTCTATGAGTAGTAATAGGAGCTACCCCACTTGGCCACCCAACTGGAACTGGTCAGTTGGGCAACACAACTTCTTCCTTCTCTCTCTCTCTCTCCCCTCACCTCCCCACCCCTCCTCCTCTCCCTCCCTTCTTCTTTCTTCTTTCCCTTCCCTTGGTCCATATAAGGTATCACATCCTTACCTGCAGGTACTCCCCCCCCAAAGGAATGTAAATTTTGATTGCTGAAACCTAGCAAGATATCCTGGAGTTTATGGCTAGATTTCTTTAAGGACCTTGCCTTAAACCCAAATCACTTAGGCTCTTATTGATTGGTCAACAATAGGTCCCAGGCCCTGGGACAAGAGGTCATTGTTTGGGCCCTGATTCGATCAGAGTGAATGTGAATAGCAATTGTTTCTGTTTTGGCCAGAAACCCTGAGGAACTTCCCCTCCCTGACTGATTTCTTTCTTTCTTTTTCTTTTTTGACTAGGTAAAAGAGGCCATTCTCTGCCTCATTTCTTACCTAGCCTTAATCACTAAATAGGCACTGCCTCAGTCAAACTGAGACCTGTTAAAGACCTTAGCTTAAAAAGGCCAAAGTCTCCCACTTCATCCAGGGCCATGTCCAGTTGTCCTGATCTATATCTTGCCACTAGACCCAGGTGGCTCCAGAGGAGAAAGTGAGGTGACTCTGCCTTGCTCTCTCTCATTTAATCCAATTCACTTATATGTCATGGCATCACCTCCCTGATGTTACAAACAACAATAATGACAAATCTGAGGCCACATTTGAACTCAGGTCTTTCTGACTCTGGGTCTGGGGCTCTATCCACTGCCCTCTTCTCGTTTAGTGTAATACTGAATTTCTCCCATCCTAAGAACATGTCTATAGGAGTAATCAAGGTAACTTTGCTGTCCTAATTCCCTAAATCCTGAAATTCAGGGTTTATCTATTAGGCTGTGAGTATTACACTCCCCTAGGGGTGAAAAGGAGAAGACCAATCTTTACCCTGTCCTTGAGAAGTTCAAGTGCACACCATGCTCTATACTCCCTTGATTCTCTTCCTGCTCATCCCTTTCTAAAACCCCATAGGGGATTACTGCTACCCATCTACCTTTTCAGATCAATCAATCAATCAATCATTAAGCATTTAATAAGTACCTACTCTGTGACAAGCACTGTGATAGGCATTGGGGATAAAACACAAAGAGGGCAAAAATTAATACACTCGAGGACCTCATGTGCTATCAGGAGAGACAACATGACCATTTATAGGTATACCAGTACAAATACAAAATGAAGGTTTAGAGATCAAGTACATGGGTGTCAGAAAGGGAAGGACTGAGTATCTAGAGGGGATCACAAAAGGGTCCATGTAGAAGGTGCTGCTTGAACTGTCTTTTCAAAGGAGAGAGATAGAGGAATGGCCAATGTAAAGGTACTGAGGGAGACAGGAGGTGGAGTGCTATGTGTGAGAAATGAAGAGAATGCCAGTTTGGCTGAACCATAGAGTGTGTAAATGGGAATAATGAGAATGGGAGGTTAGGTGAGGATGAGGTAATAAAGGGCCTTGAAAGCTAAACAAAATCTGTATGCAGCAGATGAATTGGAATGGGGAGACACTTGAGGCAGGTAGACCCATTAGAGAGCCACTGAAAAAGTCTGGGTGAGAAATGATGAAGACCAGAACTAAAGTGTTAACTCCATGAGGAGAGAAAAGAGACAAGAGGCAGAGATGGTGTGGCTGTAGAAATGGCAAGAATTGGCAAATGGCTGGATATGAGAACTGAAGGAGAATGAAAATTCAAGGGTGATAGCCAGGTTGATGAATGAATTGTGATGCCTTCCACAGAAATAGGGAGGTTAAGTAGAGGGTGGGTTTGGGAAGAAACATAATGAGTTCTATTTTGGAAATTCTGAGATTAAGATGTCTTCAGAAAATGACCAATAGGTACAGTTATCCCTTCCACATTGTGGGGGTTAGGGGTGTGGCACTTCAGGATCTGGAAAATCCTCATAAAATTTTTTGGCTTTCTCTTTATACCAGAGAAAAAATCTGAATTATTACAGTATTGAAAGATAAAATGTTGATATTATACAGTACTATACATATATATTTATGCATTTCTGAGTTACTAAACTTTTTCTGCATCCTCTGCTGGCCTTTGCATGTTGTCTGTGGCTTCTGCAAAACTCCCAAATTCTCATTTAATTTCTTATGCTGCCCCGCAATATATCAAAACTGCAATGGAAAAAGTCATGATGTGGAAGGGATAACTGTAGTTCATGATGTGGGGCAAACTTAGAGGAGAGAATATAGCTGGATATATTGGTTTGTGAGTTCCCTGCATAGAGGTGTTAATTCAACAAATAGGACCTGATAAGGTCACTGAGCAGACAGGGAGAAGGATGGAGAGGAGAAGACCCAGGGCAGAGCTCTGAGAAACACCCACACCTCCACTGACGGTCCAGCAAAAAGGATATTTAGATGGGTGGAATAACCAGAAGATAGTAATATCACAAAAATCCAGAGGAAAGAATAACCAAGCGGGGAAGGTCAACAGTGTCAACTGCAGCAAAGAGTTAAAAAATGATGAAGACTAAGCAAAAATTTGGCAATGAAGAGATCATTGGTATCTTTGCAGAGAGTCATTTCAGTTGAGGGATGAGATCAGAAGCCAGATTACAAAGACTTAAGGAGTTAAAGAGAAAGAGTAGATAGCTTTATTTTTTTAATGTTTGACTGGAAAAGAGAGGAAAAATATAGGAATCTAGTTTGATGGGATAGTCTAGTGCAGGTTTTTGTTTTTGTTTTAAGATGAAAAAGACTTGAGAATGTTTTAAGGCAGGAGGTAGAAACTAGTAGATAGGAAAAGATTAAAGATAAAGGAGTGGGGGATGATTGAGAAGAAAATATGCTGGACATAAGGGGAGGAGGCACATGTAGAAAGGTTGTGCTTGGCAAGAAGAAGGGCCACCTCATTATCAGAGAATGGAATAAAGGAATCTAGAACACATTATTAAAGCATTTGTACACATTTAGCAAAGGAAATGTAGACTGAGTTGATCAAGGGATCCCTGATCAGTAGTATCTGACTAGCTCCTTTGATGAGATTGCAGAATGTAAGGGGAAGGTAAAAGAGATAAGGAGATTTAAAGTCTTGTTGCCTCCCTTTAGGATCGGAACAATTGCATTTGCATTTTGTAAAGGGTACACCCTTGTCAGATTTTGAATGGATCATTTTAAACCTTGTAAAAGGTATGATATTTTGAATATACCACAGAATGACTCATTTCTCAAAATGTAGATGGTACAAAATTGGGAATGGCCCAATCATAATTTATAAAGGAGGTATTAACATTTCTTTATTCCTTTAGGAGGTGTGCAGAGGTTCCTCTAGTAACCCTGGATGTTTAAGACGGCTATCCAATGGTTGCCTGAAGAATCATACACATCCCAGATGGCCTTTAAACAGCAGGCATGCCAGTTCTGCAGATATTTACTCTAGGAAGTCATCTTTGGATGTCTAGAATAGAGCCAACTAGGAAAAAGGCAATCATTTCTCACCTGTAGGAGAGCAAGGGATTTCACTCCTCTCCCTTGGCCATCAGTAATGGCACTTTGCAGTAGAACAGCTAACCTTGTAGGTGATGACTTATGCGGACAGAGCAGACCCAAAGTATTGAATTGTAGGGGGAGCAGATTCAGAGATTCCAGCTGAATGACTCATCGAGAAGGAGCAACATGAAGACATCATACAAAGAAAAAATATATTGGGACCCTTCAGTGATGGACTCGGGATGTGAAAAACCCTGGCCAGACTAGAAGGATCAACCAAACAGAAAAGAACTAGAGCAAAAGGAACAATGTTCAGTGTTACTCTGGGCTACAAAAAGTCAAATTCACAAATGCAGGTTAGAAAAACAGGCTCCCAGGTGGTCAACATGAAAAAGTTCCAGTCGCCTTAGAGGATGGCGAGCCCAACATGAGTCCACAGTGAGACATAGCAGCCAAAAAGAGTGAATGCTCGTCTAGGCTACATTACAAACGGCCCAGAGTTCAGTAGTAGGCAGGTGATATTCCTGCTGTACCCAGCTAGACACCTGGAATGCTGTGTTCAGTTTAACGCGCCACATGTTAAGGAAGGTCATTGATCAGCTGGTGAGCCACACAGAGAGTAACAGCCAAGATGATGAAGGGCCTTGAGATCACATCAGAGGGATCAGCTGAAGCAATAGGCAATGTTTAGCCTGGAGGGAAAAGACTTTAAGGACCGTCACATGGAAGAGGGATTTGACTTTTTTTTTTCCCTTGGCTTTAACGGTAGAACTAGAAACAAAATGGGAGAAGTTGAAGGAAGCAGATTTAAGCTTGAAATAAGGCAAAATTTCTTAACAGAGGTACCCAAAAGTAGAATAGGCTGCCTCGTTAGGCGTGGATTCTCACTCGGAAGTGGTCAAATAGCTCCTGCTTAAAGACCTAAAGGTGGAAATAATGGAAATGGGATTCTTAATCCCACTTCTTAGGAGTTGGACTAGATGGCTTCTTGGGTCCTTACAATTTAGATTCTGTGTTTCTTTGGAAAAAAATTTTTTTTTAAATTTTCATTCTTCTCAGTACTATTTGTTTCAATGAAAAAGTTTCATAAAATTTCTTAGCTAATAAACTACTTTAAAAGTTAATACCATCCTACTGAGAATATCAACTATTGTGTTAAATACTAAGCAGAGATACAACCATTAACATACACGTGTTTAGCATAAGTACTTCTAAAATCATTCTGATAAAGCACTAGGAAAGAGCCAAAAACTGCCAGAAAAATGGAGTAAGTTAATCTAACAGACAGGTCCTTGGGGAAATGGTTTCCCTTATTTTGTCATTGCTCTTATTTTTATTTATATTGAAACAAATTAAAATAAATCAAGTAAATCGGGAAAATCATAGTAATCCTTGGCACTTCAAATTTACAAAGATTACCAGCTAAATTATAGTGGACTTTTCACATTAGATAAAGTACATGTTTTTACACTTCAGTCTATAATTTCTTTTCTAAGAGCCTGTGTTAAATTGTATATCCAATAACAAGATGTTATAAAATATTTGAGTGATACCAATAGCCAGAATAAATTTTAAAAAAAGAAAAATTTCTTACTAGTGGATGAATTTTGCCATTTTCATGATCTTTATCTTCAATAAGCACATTCTTCTTTTTTACCATGAACTGCAAAGCATCTGAATCTATTGGTTTAAGGTGAAGTTGACTAGAAAGCCTTTTTTGGTACACTTTCTTCTTCTTATCCATTTGGTTTAAGTATTTTTGCTCCTAATGATGAAAATAGCTGATGAAATCTCTTAAGCATGAATACATTCATAATTTTTTCAATACTTAAAAGTATTTGTAATTTCTTAGTCTATCATGAAAAAATCACTCTTATGGTTCACTCCAAATTTTACTTTCAGAAAGATAGTATCAATGAAAGAAAAAAAATTTAATTTTCACAGCACCTAAAATTCTAGTCCCTAGAATCACAGGATCATAGATTGGGAAGGCTGGAAGGAACCTTAGAGGCTCCTGAGTCTAATTCCCTTGTTTTACAACTGAGAAAAATGAGGCAAACGGAGGTGCTCAGATGGGACAATATGTACAAAAAAATCCTTCTAGAATGTATTATATAAACTTATATTTATGTAGTCCTTTAAGGTTTATAAAAATTAATATAGCTGGTCACTGATATTTGAAGTTCTGCTCAAAACAAGGCTACATCATACCTCATTAAAATATTACTCACAAAATAACCTTTTAACGTCTATCTGTCTTTCTTAATTAGGTGTCTGAAGCAGGATTTGAACTCAGGTCTTCTTGACTCTAGATCTAGCCCTGAACTCAATGCCCAAATTTCCTTGGAAGGTTAGCAGGTGAATGGGAAACTTAGTAGTGTTTCTGTCTAACACTCAGAAGTTTTAAATTCTGTCCTGCCCTTACTCAGGTCTTTGCTCCAAAGGGCTTATGATATTTGGGAGAGACTATGGCTTATACACAAAACAATTAGAGAATTAGACAGCATGTAATAAAGATTATAACTGCATGGAACAAACAATAAATATAATAAGGAATTAGTGAAGGAAACCATAGACAACATTAATATCAGCAGAGACACAGTAATATTGAAATTAGGCCAATTGATAACCCTACAATGTCCTCTAAGTGTTCAAGTAAAAGGAAGAGTCCATTGGTGCAGTAAACTTCATTGTTGTTTTATTTTAAGAAATTGCCACAGCTACCATCAACATTGAGGCAAGACCCTTGATTATGACTCATTGAAGGCTCAGATAATGATTGGCATTTTTTAGCAATAAAGTATTTTTTTAATTAAGGTGCGTCCATTTTTCTTTTTAAGACATAATACTGTTGCAGGCTTAATAGACTAAAGTGTAGTATAAATATAACTTACATGCACTGGGAAACCAAAAAAATTCATGTGACTTGTTTTATTGAGATATTTGGTGGTCTAGAACAGAGCCCTCAATATCTCTGAGGTACACTTATACATATTTGGGAATCATGGACGTAAAGGTGATCACTGAAGCATATATCACCGAGGGAGAAAGTTTAGACATAAGAAAAGAGATGTGAAGGCAGAACCTGGGGAATGGCCACATTTAGGGGAAAGGAGGAGAAAAGGGCTATGAGGGGCCAGAATTTGCTCAAATGCTTGGAATATTTTACTCTTGACCTATAAAAGCAATGAACAATATATGAGAAAACACCTGCAAAGCCATGGCTTCTCCTAGACCCAGGCAGTTTCTAATTAAGGAGCATCAATGAGGTATGAAGAAAGTGAGTAGAGTTCAATGTGATGAAAACCAAGAGGGAAAGAAACTTTAAGAGGTGGGGACAGTCAACCAAATCAATTGCTGAAAAGAGGTGAAGGAGGAATAAGTACTTTGTTAGATAGGCTGAGGCTAAGAAAAAAATGTTAAAGGCAATAAAAAAGGAGTTTTAAGCTGGGATAAGAATAAGAAATGAACAGGGCCATTGCTTGAGCGACATGATATACTGGAAAGACATAACCATTCAACTCCAACTTTGCCTAGGGTGGTATTGTTAGCTAAAGATATTATTTAATGGAAAAGATCAGGTGTTGGGAGCCTTACCACGGCAATTAGATTGCTCTATCCTACTGAGTAGAATGAATGAATAAATGAACACAGATCAAAAAAGCATTTGTTAAGTACCTGCTATATGCCAATAGACCAGAGATGTAAAAATAGTTATACAGTACCTACCTTCAAGGAGCGTATATTCCAACAGGAAGAAACCTCATATAGAGGGGAGTAATGGTAATGGCTGTGGGGGGAGCGGAGGTTGAGTGGAGATATATGTCGATCAATTGCCATGCCCTCTCAGGTAGAAATGACCATATTAGTTTGATTGCTGTTTCCAGATAAATGGGGATTAGGGAGATACGCTCGCAGGGACAGGACTAATAATCAAGATACTCAAGAAGGCAAAGCCTGATGGGAATTGAAACATGATCTGAAACTGCCTAGAACAGATGTTCTCAATCTTTTTCTGTCATGTCCCCCCTTCCATTCCACCCCCACAGCCACCAACCCAGTTCAGGCACTTGTCATTTCTCACATGGATCACTGCAGAAGCCTCCTAACTGGTCTCATTAATCCATCCTCCATGCAAGCTGACAAAGTGATTTTCCTAAAGTCTAAATTAGACCATGTCACCACAACTGCTCGATAAAGTCTGGGGTGCTTTATTAATAAAAGCAAGACTTCATAGAACCCTTTAAGGTTTGCAAAGGTTTGTTTTACATATGTTATGTCATTATTTTCACAACAACCCTGGGAGGTAGGTACTATTATTATTCCAATTTTAAAGATAAGGAAACTGAAGCAGACACAGGTTAAGTGACTTACCCAGGGTCACACAGCTAGTAAGGGTCTGAGACAGGATTTGAACTCAGGTCTTCCTGAATCCTAGTCCTGAACTTTTTTCAATGCACCACTAAGCTGCTTATTCCGTTTAGGATAAAACCCAAACTCCTCTGTTTGGCATTTGATTCCCTCCACAACCAACTTCTTGTGTAATCCTTAGTATGTATTACTCCCTTTCACACAAATTGCCAAATGGGCCTTTCTCGCTGTTCCTTCTACGTGGCACTCCATCAACCATCTCTCTACCTTTGCAAAGGCTATCCTTCATGCCTGGAATGCACTTTCTCCTCTGCTTCTTTAGGTACATGGGCACATGTTGTCTCAGCCAATCAGATGTAAACTCATCATCTGCAGGGTCCATTTTATTTTTTCTATATCCCTAGTTCTGCTTGTTGATAGAGTGAAAAGTTAGTTGCAAAGGTTCCAAAATTTCGGGCAAAAAAACTATTAAATGTCTGAATTTTTAAAAGGTGGAAAAAGTATTTGTCAAATAAGCTTACATCCATTCCTGGAAGAAAAAAATCCAGACTGAAATATTGAATGGTTGCCCTGTGTACACCTATAAAAGCAGAACATTGAGCAAGAAAAAGTCATGGCGAAATAATATTTACTTTGGAAAAGGCTAGTAGACTAAAGGGTTACTAGATCAAGGGAAACTATAATCATAGGGTAGTTTGATTTTAATGAGGCATTTGATTAAAATGTTTCAATCTATTCATA
The DNA here is from genome assembly GCF_900497805.2 of Vombatus ursinus. Classification (NCBI taxonomy): domain Eukaryota; kingdom Metazoa; phylum Chordata; class Mammalia; order Diprotodontia; family Vombatidae; genus Vombatus; species Vombatus ursinus. The sequence continues at coordinate 26,450,201 of NW_020954576.1, forward strand.
TGGACAAGATAGAAAACTGTGAGCTTTATGATACCTAAGTTAGATTAGATTCATAGCTGGTTAAATATTTCCAAGAAGTATTGATTAATGATTCAGTATAAATCTAAGTGTCTGATGGTATATCTTTCAGCTCTTTCCTACTCAATATTTTTTTCAATAGCTTGGATGAGGGTACAGAAGCCACACAAAGCTAGGAGAGTCAGCTGATAGCATCTGTGAAGGAATCAAAGAGTGAAGGAAGCAAAATTAGCACAAAGGCAAGAATCTTTGTCTGATGTCTAATTAAATCTAAAACCCGATAAAATCCAATAGGGATTAGTGTAAAGTACTGCATTAAGTTTCAAAAAATCAATAGCTCACATACAGAATAGGAGGAATCTAGCTTCATTGCAGTTCATGTGGGGGGAAAAAAGACAGAGATTTTATTGGACCACAAGATCAACAAGACTCAATAATGAGATTCAGGAGCTTAAAAAGAAAAGTAATGAAATCTCAGGCTGCCTTAAAAGGAATTACAGAGTCCAAACTAATCATCTCAGTATATGTTTTTTTTACTTTTGAAACTATAAATATTTCAATGGATCTGCGATCTCATAGATGTGCACAACTCTTCCAACATGGCAGATCTCAACCAATCTATAATTTTTCTCCCTTGCAGAGATCCTTGTCTATGCCCTCCTAAAACCTTCTGGTGTAGTGATGCAAATTCACATAGAAATGGGGACCACTAATCTGTACATAAGAATCTCTGTGGGCTGCATATGGACTTAGTTTTAAAAATACTGTTATCAATGTTTTATTGTATTTTTATTTATTTTGTTAAATACTTTCCAATTACATTTTAATTTGGTTCAGGCTGCACTCCAGGGTGTTGTGGGCTGTATGTTTAATACCTGTTGTCAAACCAACAAGCTACAGATCTTCTTTTATGTCTTTTATAACATTCCATGATTCCCATGGTAAGCATCCAACTGGCCATCTGTTATCTCTCCTTCAGGGTTACTCTAGTTCCAGCACAAACTAGCTGTTCCCCAAACTCTTCATGTCATCTCCCACACCCTTGCATTGCCCATATCTAGAATACATCCCCTCCTACCCTTACCTCTTTTAAGTCTTTAATTTCCTTCAAGGCTTAGTTTATGTGTAATATCCTAAGAGAAGCCTTTTCTGACTTTCTTTGTTTAAATTAGTGTACTCTCCCTCCTCAACTTCTCATATATACATCTATGATCATATCATGTATATTTATTGTGTATGTGTATATGTATCATATGTATATATATGTAAATGAGTTTGAATACAACATCTGAAAATCTATAAATTATATTCAGACATTCTAATAAACATCAAAAAGTATTATAGTAAAGTTTGTTGATAAATAGATATATACAGCTATAGCTAGATAGAAACAGCTAGATAGATAGACGGATGGATGGATAGAAACATAGGTAGAGAGATGGAGATAAAGCAGATAGGGAGAAACAAGTAGATAGATTAAATTAGGTAAGGGCAGGTAGGTAGATGGATGGATAAATGGACAGAAAGATAGGTAGGTAGATAAATAGACTGAGGTAGATTGAATTAGGTAGATAGACTAGATAGGTAGGTATAGATAAACTAGATAGATAGATAGATAGATAGATAGATTTAGAAGAATAGTATTCAAATATTCAAATACTGACTCAGACCTAGTATCTGGGCAACCCCCTGGGCAAGTCAGTGAGTTTCTGTCTCCCTCAATTTCCTCATCTGTAAAATGGAAAATAGTAGTATCTACCCCTCAGGGTTGTTGTGAAGATAAAATGAGATATTTGTAAAGTAATCTGCAAAGTTTAAAACACTACATAAATGTACACATGTTAGCTATATTACTATTATTACTATACATTACTGTTTACATATTGTAACTCTCTACTAAAATTTAAGTTCCTTGAGTGCAGGGACTATTTATTTTTTCCTTTTTTGTCTCTGTAACCCCAGCACCTAGCACTATTCGTTGCCCTCTTTATTTTTTAAAGGATTTGAGGGGAGAAGAAATCTGTGATTTCACTGTCATCGCAAATTTCTAGTAAAGGAAAATTCCTTCTTCCACTGCAGATAGACAACCGCTCGGCGAGTTAAATGACTTGCCCAGAGTCACAAAGCCACGATGTGTCGGTGGACAGTCAATACTGCACTCAAGAGAACATAGTGACCATTTCCTAAATATAGGGGAAAACCTCTAGAACTGATGATTTGCCTTCTACACGACTGTGTTACTTGTCCTACTCTAGAAAGCCGTAGTTGGCATCCCCCTTCGCTCCTCAAGGACCCCTCATCAGATAATTCACCTGTTTCAGGAACCAGAATTCAAAACCTTTGACTTTCTGAACCAACCAAGGCTAAAGCAGTGAGAAATTAAGGATGCGAGACCGCCTTTGGTATAACCCTCGTTCCTAAGCTCCGCCAGCCACCAGAGTTCAAAGTCGTCTCTCTAGACAACAGCCCAGAACAAAGACCCTTCCCAGGAGACCCTGCGCTTGGAATGTGGTGGGGGAGGGGCCCGATGAGGTGGCCAAAGCCATTGGCCCCTTGGGCTTCGGGGAGCAGTTTGCAACAGCCGGCTGCACGTGGTTGGACCTTCGGGGCTTTTAGGACAGCAAAAATCACAGTCACATACAGCCTTAAAGGGAAAAAGGGGGCGGGAAAGAGAGAAGGGGCCAGTTTTGACCCCCGTCAAAGAATCACAGTTTCACGGAAGGGAGGTGACTTGCTCAAGATTATCGTAAACTGAAACTCAGTTCAGCACCTCAGACTTCAAATCCCACTCTCTTCTTTCCCAAACTGATCTATGCAGATGAGGAGAGATTCCAGTTGAAACCAGAGAAGTAAGCCTGGCCCTTGACCACTCCTAAGCTGCGTGCAGCTAAGCATACAACCAATTTTTCCTTTTATTTCAGTCCTCATGTGTATTTCAAGGAGGGAAAAGGCAGCCGGGTATAGCGGCTAGAGCTCTGACCTTGGAGTCAGGAAAAACTGAATTTGAATTTTGCTTCATACACTTATTAGCAATGTGACCTAAGCAAGTCTCAGCCTTAGTTTCCTGGACTGTAAAATGGGGATGATAATAATAATACATACACTAGTCCTGTCATTTCGGGCAAGTCACTAAATGTCTCTCAGTTCAAGTTCCCTCCTGTATAAAATGAGAATAATATAGTACCTACCTCACAATAGAGTTATTGTTAGACCCAAATCAGATATGTATAAAAGTGCCTTGCAAACCTTAAAAAGTTATGTAAATGTTAGTTGTCATTGGTGAAATCTCTTTCATCAATGTGGGGCATGCCCTGTAAGGAGACAATTAGGAAAAATCAAGAAGAATTGATTAAACATTGAGTTTGTGCTTGGTGCCATACAAAATACTAGAAATACAAAGAAAGGCAAAAATAGCCCCTGCCCTCAAGATATTTACATTCTAGTGAAGAAGACAACATGGAAATAAGAGCAAAAAACCAGAGTATCTCATACATTCTTGTTCCCTATTACTCCCACACAATCAACCTGGGCACACAGAAGTGAAAAGTGGATTTGGACACCTTGATAAGAAGACCAAAAATGACTATGAGAAATGCTAGAGGGGATGTGGGAAAGTTGGTACACAAATACATTATTGGTGGAGCTGTGACCTAGTCCGACCATTCTGGAGAATAATTTGGAACTATGCCCAAAGAGCTATAAAACCATGTATGCCATTTGGAAGAGACATTAAAGATCATCTAGTTCAACTGCCTCATTTTACCAATGAGGAAACTGAGGCCCAGAGAGTTAAAGTGACTTAGTTCAGTGCTCATTATGACAAATCCTCTAATGTTTCATCTGTTATAATTTGAATATTTTAATTATGAAGATTTAGCTTCTTGTAGTTTTCATGGTTAAAAAGTTTTTTTCTTTATTAGCAGCAAGTTTGTTTTAGCCAATTACCCAAGCATCCATAGTGCTGTGTTGGGTATCATACAAAACAAATTAAAAAACTATAGTCCTTTCTCTTTAGAAGGTTACACTCTGAGTTGGCTTCTTTGAATTTTATTTGGACTATGCCACTGTCTGCCTCATTTAACAATAATGGCCTAGATGTACTTCAACAGCTACCATGTGTTACACATTTACTATGGCTTCGGTGATGTATCAAAAATGTAGGAACCACAAGCACAATTTTGCAGAGGAGTTTTCCTACTGTTCAGTGCTCTGGAAATGCCCTCTGAAAGGCATCTCTTCCAAACATAGCAGAGATCACACATGTAGTAATTGTTAAGGGGGTCTTCCACCACACTCTGGGTTATCAGCTCAAAGAATTGGAAATAACTCAAAAGAGATGCTCCACTCTGAACACTTGCATTCAGGAAAATGAACACCTAAGCCTTCAGGCAAGATGGGTACTCAACTTCATAATATCCCTCAATAGTCAGTCAACTTGCATTTATAAGTGCCTACTATGTACCAGGCATCATGCTAAGTTCTGGAAATAAAAAGGGAAGAAAAACAGTCCCTGCTTTCAAAGAGCTCACAGTCTAAAGGTGAAGACAACATGCAAACAAGTGTGTATAAACAGGATACACACAAGATAAATTGAGAGTAGTCTCAGAGAGAAGGCATGAAGATTAAGGAGGACTGGGTAGATCACTGCAATGTTTTATCATTCTAACAATCACAAATTTATTTCCTCTATCTGGTTACCATGATTTTGCATGGATGTGGAAAAATGGATGAAGGTACAGACAAGAATAACACAAATGATTAAAAGTGAGGAAAACAAGGCATTAAAAGTTGTTAAGTAAGTTCTACACCAAGAAAGATGTTTTGTAGTGGGGGGAAAACTGCTGGAGTGGGAGTTGGGAGAACTGGATTCTGGTCTTGATTTTGTCACTAATTAGCTGTATTATATGACTGGGTAAATCATTTCACTTCTCTAGGTTTCATCCTTTTAATCTAAAGAATCAGTGGATTGGAGTACAACCATTCCAGCTCTAACATTATATGACTCCAGCCCCTTCCCATGCCCAAAGAAAATTGAGCAGAAGGGAAGAGGCTTAAATTAGACCAGGAGGAAACCCTAGGCTTTCCCCCGCTCACATTAAGGGTTGGGTATGATTCCATGGACTACAATTCTTCAAAGAGAGTTAGCCCAAGAAGGATAGAAAATCCTATTCAGAAGACACAAAAGGAAACAATTCTACTGAGAAAACAAAAATGGGATTTGTCTGAAAAGGATGGCATAGATACAAAAAAACACTTAGCAACTAACTCAGATATTGTATGGTACTTGTACAGGTAATACCTACTCTGCGTTCATTCGTCCAACCCACACTGGCAGGTTGAGTCTTAAGAGGGTGGTCGTTTACTCTGCTCCTTAAAATTCCAGAGATAATCCTTTGGGGTTGTAGCTTCTGATACTTCTGATAGCTTATGAGATCCCCTTCCCCCATATCAATTAACCCGTTGGTATTAATTAGCTTTTATTTACCAGGAAGGCATAGCAAGAAAAGAAGTCACAAGACCTTAAAATGGGGGTTGGGAGTGGGCAGAATGCACTCTTCCCTTGAATACACCGGGTTCCTGGGGAAAGTGACTTCAAGGTTAAAGTAGTTGGTACAAAACATTCCCCTCAACCCAGGGGCATTCTCTCCTATACCCACATACAAAGGCTTAAACTTGAAGTACAGAGGTATATATGTAGGGAATTAAAAAGGAGTTGTGAGTTACCTTGTGAGTCCTGGCTCTGGAAATAGTTTTGTCTTTTGGTAGAATCCACACCAATTTTGCTTCCAGGCATGGCATCAGCAATGAATGAGTAGCTTTCTTGCTTTCCTAGGCTGGCTTTTCACCACACACACACACACACACACACACACACACACACACACACACACTGCTGCTACCAGCTCTGATGGTCTCTGCTTCTTATTCCTTTTGCTGGGAAGACTTCTAATGGCCTTTCCAAGCTCACAGAATCAAAGCCTTGTCAATTCTAGCTCCAGACACTCGCTCTCCTAATATCAGGAATGAATAAAGACAAAAACGATCACCATGGAAGCAGGAACATTTGATGGCCAGGTGGGGAGAAAAGGGAGCCGATGCCTCTCTCCCGACCTGGAGTCTCATTGCTATCTTCCTCACTGGAGAGCTTCCAAGGAAGAGAGTGAGAGACCATCCACTACAACTTTTCGTTTGTGCTCTCAGCACTGGCTCCGTCTCTATTGAACTGTTAGTCCTTTTCTTTTTTAAGATCACATACTCTACTGAGTCATCCTGGCCAAAATCAGCTGCTAGAGAGTTACAAGTTCTATTGGTAATAGCCAGAGAATATTATAAATATTCATTATTGCCCAACAGAAAAGACTATCTAAGCATGTATCAAGTACTGCCCTATAAGTGGCCCGTCCCCTCATTATATATACAAGATGGTAGCCAATACAAGTGACAGAGGATGAATGGAAGAGTGTGGCATAATCCATCACAAACAGACTATAAGCTCCTTGAGGGCAAGGTCTGTCTTTCGCCTTTCTTTGTTTCCCCAGCATTTACAGTAGTGCCTGACATATAGCAGACATTTAATAAATTTATTGACTGATTATGTAAGGCACGCTGAAGCTCAGGATAAGCTGTGATTGGCCAGAGAATCCAAGAATAACAAGAAGGGTTTTGTTTTGTTTTGTTTTGAACTTTATTGGGGGAAATAGGAAAATAAAATAAGGCATACAATCACTGTTAGAGACAAAGTACATTGGGAATGATAATAGACTACAGACAGCAGACAGAGCTACTCAAATCTTATTTTTGCTTCTTTTTTCTCTGCCAAAGAGTATGACCTTTGCACTAGAAATGACCGAGCAAGATGGGGCAGGGGCAGAGGAGGAGAAAGTTAAGATTCAAGGTAAGAAAGCAATCATATAACAAAATCTAGGTGCCCTTAATGCATCAAAATCACTCGGATCAGATGAACTATATGTTCAAGTACTGAAAGAATTGGCAGATATGATTACTGGGGCACTATAAGTGATATTTGAAAGGTCAAAAACAGGAAGTGTACCCCCCAGACCAGAGAAGGTCTGATTTCCAGAAGGGTTACTATGCTGGAGGAGCTCAAGAGAATGCCGTAGATAGTATTTACCTAGCTTTTAGTGAAGCATTTGCAAGATTGTCAAATCACAGAACTGGAACTGGGAGGGGCCTCAGAGGTCATCTCATCCAATCCCTTCATTTCACAGATGAGGAAAATCAGACCCAGGGAGATTATTATTTAATTACACTATTTTTTCCATTTTATTTATTTCATATGCCTATATCTACCCCTTTCACTCCCCCAACCCCACCACTGATCAATAAAAAATATAAAAAGTACTCATAATAAATATACATCATCCAGCAAAACAAATCCCCACATTGGTCAATGTCCAAAAACATATGCATCATTCTGCAAATTAAGTCCATCATCTCTCTGAAAGAGGACGGGTCATGCTTCATCTTAAGTCCTCTGGCATTATGGTTTATTGTTCAGAATTCTGAAGTGATTCAAAGTTGTTTTTCTTTATGGTATTATTGTCATTGTATGAATTGTTCTTCTAGGTTTGCTTACTTCACTCTCTATCAGTTTGTAGAAGTCTTCCCAGTTTCCTCTAAAACCATCCATTTTGTCATGTCTTATTGGTGTGTGAGGATGTTCCATTTCATTTATATAGTATGATTGGTTCAGCCATTCTTTAATATATGGACATTCCCTTAGTTTTTAAATTTTGACTATTATGAAAAGCTCTTCTATAAATATTTTGTACATGTGGGTCCTTTTCCTCTTCCTTTGTGGTATATAAGCCAAGCAGTGTATGGTTAATAAATATGGACAATTTAATGAATTTTTAAGCATCATTCCAAACTGTGTCCCAGTGTAGCTAGACCAGTTAATTCATAGCTGCAACAATTGTGCCTATTTTCTTGAAGCCCCATCAACATTTGTCATTTTGTTTCTTTGTCTTCTTTGAAAATCTAATGATTATGAAGTGAAACCTTTTAAAATTATTAATTATTTGGAATCTTTTTCTTTCTTTGAAAACTTCCTGTTTATTTCCTTTGACCATTTATATTTTGGGGAATGGCTCTTAGTCTTACAGATTTTAAGACAGCTATCTATGTATTTATGTCTATCTATCTACCTTCAGTAGAAAGATATAATCTTGAATATGATTTTTATCAGAGAAATATGTTGTAAAGATTTCCCCCCAGTTATCTGTTTCCTTTCTCATTTTAATTACACTAGTTTTGCTTTGTTTGTGCAAAAACTTTTTAATTTTATATAATCAAAATTGTCTATTTTATCTTCTGTAATACTCTCTCTATCACTTCTTTGGTCATGAACTCCTCCCCTATCCATAAATATTAAAGGAAATTGCTTCCTTGCTCCTCTAATTTGTTTTTGATGCCATCTTTTATGTCTAAGTCATGTATCTGTTTGGACTTTATCTTGGTATATGTTGTGAGGTGTTGGTCTCTACCTAATTTCTGCTAGAGAATTTTCCAGTTTTTCCAGAAATTTTAGTCAGATATTGAGTCCTTACCTCAGTAACTGAGGACTTTGGGTTGACCAAACACTGTGCTACTGTCCTTGGTTGCTTCTGTATGTTCTGTATGTTCCACTGATTGATCTCTCTGTTTCTTAACCAATATGAAATTTTAAGGACTACCATTTTGCAGTGAGGTTTGAGATCTGGGAATCCTGGGCCATCTTCTTTCTCACTAAATATAGTTGTGTTCAAGTATGTGAAAGGTATGTCATGTTTAAAAGGGATTAGACTTGGTGTTTTTGGCCCCACAAGGCAGAATTGGGAGCAATAAGTTTCTACTTTTTTAAAAGAAGCAGATTTGGGCTTGAAGTTAGGAAAAATCTTATAACTAGAATTTGGAGACTTTAAGTCAAAAGGAAATGTAGTACAGATGTGGTATTATACCTGTAATCTGTAGTCTGAGGCTGGTGCATCTCTTGAGCTTGGGAGCTCTGAGCTTCAGTGAGCTGTGTTGATTAGATGGACACATTACATTTGGTGCCAGTATGATAAGTTCCTGAGTGCAGGGGGTCAGTAGATTGCTTAAACAGAAGTGAACTTGGGGCAGCTAGGTGGCGCAGTGGATAGAGCTCTGGACTTGGAGTCAAGAGGACCTGAGTTCAAATCCGGCCTCAGACACTTGACACACTCACTAGCTATGTGACCCTGGGCAAGTCACTTAACCCCAATTGCCTCACCAAAAAAAAAAAAAAAAAAGAAGAAGAAGAAGAAGAAGAAATGAATTGCCCAGGTTAGAATGGATCAGGTCAAAGCTTCCATGATGATCAGGATTGGAACTGTAAGAAGCCTCTGTACTTCCAGCCTTGGTGAGATAAGATGACTCAGTCAGAAAGGAAAGGGGAAAAAAAGAAAGAAAAGGAAAGGAAGGAAGGGAAAGGAAAAGAAAAAAAGCAAAGAAAAAAAAGCAAATACATCCCTAGTCATTAATCTAGGAAAAAAAACTTGGTGGCTTTTCTTCTTATAATAAGAGTTTCTACCACTTCTCAGAACCTTGGTTATATATAGCATGCATTTTCAAAAAAAGATTCCTCACCACAGGAATCAAGCTCTTTGGAACACAGAGCAACCCACAGTTAAACGGTACACAGGGTTTTAAGTGATTTTTTAACTTCTACTTCCACTTTATTAGGGAGAGGGTCTCTATTAGAAGCCTCTTTTTGACTTAGGGTTAGAAATTCATTGTAGCTCCCTGCTTATTGTCCACTTCCCAAGTTGTACTAAATCAGCACAAGCTTAAAGGTTGCCCTGATAACAAACTGCCAAGGGCCTCCCAGTATTTCTCAGCCCCTAAATTCTTCTATCTCCCATGCAAAGGAACCCAGCTGACAAAACCTTTGACCTCAGCTCCAAATTTGATTCCTTTAAATGAGTAGAAATTTATCGCTCCTTATTCTGCCTTCTGGGGCCAAAAATCCAAGTCCAATCCCTTTTAATCATGACAGACCTTCACATACTTGAAAACAACTATATTAAATGAGAAAGAAGGAGACCCAGGATTCCCAAATCTCAAACCTGATCACAAAATGGCAATCATTAAAGTTTTATACTGATAAAGAAATAGGTCAATCAGTGGAATAGATTAGGTACAGAACATACAGAAGCAAACCAAAGCCCCCAGTTACTGAGGTAAAGACTCACTATTTGACAAAAATTTATGGACTCTGGAGTATTACCTGTCAATTTACTTGATTCTCAAAGTAGTGGAAAATTGAGCAATAATGGCTTATTGAAGAATGTGCCTGGTCTTGTTTATGTCTGCCATCTTCCAGTTATCTCCTAAAATAAGAGAAATTCCAATTTCCTGACTCATTAAGGTAAAGATTCTTCAAGGTAGACAAGAAAGAAACAAGGTAGAGAAAAATGGTAGGAAGAAAGGAAAGGAGGAGGAAAGAAAGGGCTCTTATAACTTCCCCAAAGTTTAGCTTTTTTTCAAAATCTACTTAAAAGTTCCCAGGTTAAAAAAGACTATAATATTTCAAAGGGATTTTTATTTGAGTTTTGTAAATGTCAGATACTTTAATATTAAAAAAAAACTATCCAGTATCTCTATTATGGACCTTTAAAAAGATTTTCTCTGCCCCTACATATACCTTGTGCTGGATTATTTGTCATGTATTTTTCAGTGTTATATAATAATAAAAATAAACTTAAAATTCAGTGTTTGAAGTTATTTTATCCAGACACCCAGATTGCTAAAAACTTTAAAGGTGGATGAAGTCTGCTCAGAATTATTAATCCAAGCTTGATTTATCCTCATTTGGATTCCCCAAAGATTTAATTGGTGACTAATCTTTGATTTGTTCATTTGAAATGCATAAATCCTGGTAAAAATGAAGTCTGCTGACAGGTTTATATTAATCAGGGCTGACTGATCTGAAAACATATCACACAACGGAATGGAATCTTACGTTGAACATGTTATCAAGTACCAGTGTCAACTGTGCACATGAGATTAGTCTATTTTTCAATTAAAGTCTCAAGGATTTATAAAAAAATTCTCTTGCTAAAGGTAATGAAAACTAATCTCTCTCAACTTTAAAGAACTCTATTAGAGCTAACCCTATTGTTGTTACTGCTTTTCATTTCAAGTAACTGATATTTATCTTTAATCTGTATGAATAAATTAACTTCTGGTAATCTGCCTTCTCTTCATTTTGGAGTTTTTTTGTTTATTTGTTTATTTTGATACTGGGTCTCCCCATCTTGTCTAGGCTGGAAGTGAAGCTGCCATTCACAGGCTCAATACTACTACTGACTGCTGCAGAAGTTTGACATGCTCTATTTCTGACCTGGGCAGAAAATGCCCCTTAGGTCACATGGTAGCCCACTACTCCTTGGGTCTACCATATTAGTACCAGACTTTGTGAGGACAGCCATTTGTCTTTAGCCCTATAGCAGCTTAGGACACCTGAGTTCAACAAATCCACCAGCCTCAGCCTTGTCAGTAGCAGGTGATTCCAGGTATATATATATATCCCACTGTGCCTGACTGCCTCCTCTTTGCACCAATATACCCATCCCCATACACACACACACACACACACACACACACACACACACACACACACACACACA
>NW_020954576.1:26461879-26514082 GCF_900497805.2 Vombatus ursinus
ACACACACACACACACACACACACACACACACACACACACACACACATGAAAACATAATAAAAATGATAGAACCTTTTATTTTTATTTTATTTTTCATTTTCTTTTTCAACTTTTCATTTTCTTTTTCAATTTCTACTGAAATCTTCAGTTTTCTGTGGTCATGCTGAGTTTATCCATAATCATGCTAATCTCAGACTTATCCTTACCTCTAAGACTCAGCCTTCTCTATTTCTGTTGAAGGAATCATAATTCTCCCAAGTCACTCAGGATCTAAACCTGAGATTGACCTTTGGCACTTCATTCTCTCTCTCTGCCTACATAGAGTCACATGCTAAGTCCTGAAAAGTCTCCTTCTATGGTATATTTAATCTATACTGTCCTTTCCACTCCTACTACCACTACTGGTTTAGTGTATTTCTCAATTAGGATCTGATAATTGTAGGCTCTTAGTTGTTCTTCCTTCTCCAATTCTAACAGACTGTTTTAGTCATACAGCTGCTCTTGAACAGAAGATAATGAGGAATTGCCAGTGGATACTGTTCCTACATTCAGTAAGGACCATGTGGTCTCCTGAGAAGGACAGAAAATCTCAGGTGTGTTCTTTTGCCAATAAGTATTGGCCCTCTTCGAAAACAAAGGACAAACAACAAGGGGGAGAGAGGGAGAAGAACAGGGTCAAGTCTCTGCTTTCCTCCACCAGCAAGGAAGATGGGATGACAGAGAAGAGAGAGAGAGAGAGAGAGAGAGAGAGAGAGAGAGAGAGAGAGAGATTGAGATTGAGGCAGCTAGGTAATGTAGTGGTGAAAGTGCTGATTTTGGAGTGAGGAAGATCCAATTTCAAATCCAACCTGAGACACTTGCTACCTGTGTGACCCTGGGCATGTCACTTTAATTTCAGTTTCCTCATCTGTAAAGTGAGATTAAATAATAATTATCAAGTGCTTAACAGTATAAGTATATAGTGTAAGCACTATATAAATGCTAGCTATATTTTATTTATATTTAATATTTATGTATACTTAGTATTTATATTTACTTATATTTAATATTAAATTATTATATGTTAAACATTATTATGTCATTATTATCTATAATGATGATGATGATGATGGTGATGGTGATTATTACTCCAGAATACACACAGAGAAAAGCAGGAAAGCACAAGGTAAGTGGGGAGCATTTGATCTATTCAACTAGAAGAAAGCAAAAACGAGAGAAAGACTCACAGAAATCTGTGTTTTGCAGTCACACCTGTCTGGGCAAATCAAGTGAAGCGCCCCTTGTTGCTAGGATGCAGACCTGTTCCACAGCTCCTCCCCTGAAGATCAGGAAGCAACTTAGCTCTTGCCTTCTACTTTCTGCCAGATATGGAAGTATCCTGCCTGCTCTTCTAAGAAGGCATTTAGTTGTGAATCAAGGGCTCCTGTCCTGTTCATAATAGAAAGCCACTAGATTTAGCAATTAAGAGGTAACTTTGAAGAGGGCAGTTTTAACTGAAAGATTAGCTCAAAAAAGGTTTGCTTTGGCAAAATCAGGGTAACCTAGTTAGCCAAGAGCAGAGTGAAAGAAGAGATAGTGGGGGAGGATGACTAAAAGATATGAGATGAGGAGAAGAGAGAAACAGGGTAAATAGCTTCTTTCTTTCTTGTGAAGTATGAGGCAAGGTCCTCAGTTGCGGCGGTGGTGGGAAGGGATCCCATGAGGGGCTTAAGAACAGGTAATAAGGAGAGTGGGGTGGCAAATCAATTAAGGAGGACTAGAATGTTTGCTTGATGTCGTGAGGGCCAGGTTGAGATCAGATAACATTAAATATGATCCAGCCAGCATGGCTTCATGATTTCCTTCAACTCCATTCAACAGTATGTATAGGAGCAAAGGAGGCAGATGGCGAGAGGAATCCACGGTTAAAGTTTGACAAGATGTGATTGGCAATAGAATAAGAGGGCATGGGACTCAAGGGTAGGAGAGAGAGAGTCATACGATTCCCTCGTGACATTCTTTATGCCTGGTCTTCTTTGGAATCCATTAGTTATATCCTGCATCCAGCTCTCACCCTCCATATGCCTTTCCATCAGAGGCAATGGTATTCCATGTTTTGCTATCAAATAGCAACACCACTGAATTATTAGCTTTGAAAAGATCAACCTTTGCTTTCAGTGGAAATTTGGGATCACTAAAAAAGCATTATAATTTCCTAAAAATAATCCAACCTGCTTTCCCCCTTTTCCCCTCTGGGTCATTGTCTATCTGTTTATCCCAGATAAAGCTCTCTAAGGTATCAATCCAAATGCATGCTGAAATTTGGGCAATGGATATATTATAATTACAATAATTGCTTGTCTGAATCTGATGTCTCTGATAAGCAACATGATATAGTGGACAGAGCACTGGACTCGGAGTCAGAAAGACCAGTTTAGAATTCTGTCCCAGATACTTATTAGTTGTGTGACTCTTGACAAGTCACTTAACTTCTCTGGCCCTCAGTTTCCTCATCTATAAAATGAAGTTGAAATCAATAACTTCTAAGGTTCTTCTAGCTCCATCTCTAAGATCCTATTTCACAGATACCTCACCCCCCTTTTTTTAAAAGAAAATAGTCTATAAATAATAAGGTGTTATATAATTAAGCTGTTAAGAGCACCTGAAGATCAAGGAATACATCATTTTAATTTAATTTCTGTAGTCCGTAGCATATAGGGAGCTAGATGGTACAGTGGAGAGAGTGTAGGTCCTGTGGTCAGGAAGACCTGAGTTCAAATCCAGCCTTGTATACTTACTAGCTGTGTGACCCTGGGCAAGTCACTTAACCCTGTTTGCCTCATTTTCCACATCTGTAAAATGAGCTGGAGAAGGACAAGGCAAACCACTCCAGTATCTTTGCCCAAGAAAACCTCAAATGGGGTCGTAAAAAGTCAGATACAACTGGGACAAATGAACAACAACAACAGAAGTCCCTAGCAAGATGCTACATGCAGGTGGACATCGAAACAAATACTGTAGTAGTTGACAGTGAAAAATTTGGTACCAATCCCTGAATTTTCCCCAAGTTGCTCTATCTTCAAGTAATCAGCTTAGGAGTTCACAGAAGAGTAGTGAGTAGTGGAGTATCGAATAATAAATATAATAAAAACATTATTTAAAGAAAATGACTAAGTATAAAATTAGTCATCCGTATATTTCATGTGAGTTCCTAAATGATCAATCAGTACACGTAAGGGAGCACGACTTCACAGCATAAAGAGTAAAAACAAATCATGTTCCATGTTCACTGTAGATAATAGATTTGTTATATTTAATTTTTATCCTTCTCAAAAAACAAATTTATAGCTAAAAATATAGGTTTATATGTGGAAAAGAGAAGAGAGAGGATTCTGGGAAGATGGCGGAGTAAGTCAGAAAATTTTTGACTCTCCACATTTCCTCCACTGAAAAAGACAGAACTTTTCATCAGAGAGAATGTAGAACAGGGGAAATAAACAACAGTCAGGGTAAAACAGTTGTTCTCCTAAGGCAATCTAAGAAGATCCCAGGGGGCAGCTAAGTGGCGCAGTGGATAGAGCACTGGCCCTGAAGTCAGGAGGACCTGAGTTCAAATCCGGCCTCACACCCAATACTTGACACGTACTAGCTGTGTGATCTTGGGCAAGTCACTTAACCCCAATTGCCTTACTAAAAAAAAAAAAAAAGATCCCAGGAAAGACCTGACCTCCAAGGCCAGGGCTTTGGCCCAAGTGAAATGCAAACAACTCCAGGCCAACTCAGTGAAAACTACAAACAATAAGCCCTGGGGGCAGCTGAGGTTGGGAGGCAGACTCAGCCTTAGAGACTTTCATCTCAGGAACAGTACCAGTGAGGAGGAGGAGGAGATTGAAGGACTCTACTGTCTAGGGCCAGCCAAGCACAGCTATGCTGGTCAGACGCACCCCAGGCTGTGGCTGGGGGAGAACGAGCTAGCACACACCTGGTGAGTGCAGCAGGGAGGGGCAGAGACCCTGCTGGCTGTGGGCACTTGCAAAAAAGCAGAGTCCCTGGTTTCAGTTCTGGGCCGGAGAGGACAGCTGGGTGATTCTGGGCAAATTACTTAAACTCTGTCTGCCTCAGTTTCTTCAAATATAAAATGGGGAAAATAATAGCATCCACCCAGCAAGGTTGTTGAAAAGATCAACAGGTTATTGTGAGACACGTGTAAAGACCTTAGCACAGTGCCTGATACTTAGTAAGCACTATAGAAATGTTAGTTATTATTATTATTTAATTACTTTCAGTTGACTCTACGGTTCTTTAATGATTACTATTATTATTTTAAAAAAAACTTAACATTTGTTAATGTTCACAGAATTATTTTATTCCCTCTGACTTTGTACCACTATTTTGTGGAGAAAAATTAAGAAAATATTTTCCCTACATAATTTCTACACAAACCATTATTGCTTTTTTTTTTCTTAGGAAAGTAACAAGGACAACTAGCTGAATGTCTTGGATGGCGTAAAAGTAACTCCCAGCAGGCTGACCTTGACAAGGCAAAGAAAGAGTTAAATGAAAACCAGTCTAGCTGGTGATCTCAGTCACCTCCTTGAAGCTGGCTTACAGGAGGCGAAGAAAGAAGAGGTCTACACTTACTTCTCTTTCTTCCCAGATGGCTCTTAGTCCTTTCTTATCTCTATGTCTAGGATTAGAAGTCTTTTGACACTAAGATTCATTAGATAGTCATCAGAAAATGGATAATTTATTAGCCAAGTAATAAGTGTGTTTGTTTCAAGTATTAAGTAGTAAGCTTCTAAGGGGCAGCTAGGTGGCACAGTGAATAGAGAACTGTGAAAATCAATATTGATTTTATATTTGATTTTACTCTGTAAGTGAATTTATTCTATAAGAATATTCTGTATTCTGTGTAACAAACCTAAGCCTCTTCACTGAGTGAAGAAGCTCAAGAATTCAAAAGTTCAGTCTCTCTCTCTGAAGTTAGATACCAAAGGCTTAAGCTTTCCCACAGAAAAATTCTGTTCTCAATACTCGCATAAAACATTATCTCAGCATTTCCAACAAGGTTTGTATGTTATCCTTGAGAAGCTGGAGTAACTGACCTTGGCCTATTTTTAACAATTAAAGCATCTTTAGCTTTCAGTTGACTCTATGGTTCTTTAATGATTACTATTATTATTTTTTAAAAAAACTTGACATTAGTCAATGTTCACAGAATTATTTTATTCCCTCTGATTTTGTACCACCATTTTGTGGAGAAAAATGAAAGGAGGAAGTAGCAAATGAGTCTACATACCTGGTCTCTGTCGGTGACTTCAGGATGCAGCTGGGACTCACATAAATTCACAAAAGCATTCCTTAGAAATCGAGAGAGGTGGTTTTCATCTCATGAGTGTGCTATGACCATTTTCTTTAATACAACTAATCATGATCCCTCACCCCTGTGATGCTGGTCAATTATGTGATTATTTCTGTTCTTTGTTCTACGCTTATGAAAATGAGTTGCGCCTTCAATTCTGGGTCTTCAGCCAAACGCAATGCCATTGACCTATCCTTTATTAATAGGTTTAGTGCCTTATTAATAAACTGTTATCCTATTTGGAGAATTACCTCAGTTGACCTTTTCTGTTAAATTTCACATGCAACAGTGCCAGGCCTGGAGTCAAGAAGACCCATCTTCCTGAGTTCCCGTCTGGCCTCAGACACTTACTGGCTATGTGACCCTGGGTAAGTCACTTAACCCTGTTTGACCCTGGATAAGTCACTTAACCCTGTTTGCCTCAGTTTCTTTATCTTCAAAACGAGCTGGAGAAGGAAATGGCAAACCAGTCTAGTATCTTTGCCGAGAAAACCCCAACATGATTGCAATGACTCAGTAACAGCAACAACAACAACAATAAGCCTTGGACCCTCTAACCCTCTCTGGAGATAAAGACGCTATCTATTGCTAAAATACCGACTCTCCTTTCCCTGGACTACAGACACTGTTAATCATCTCATCCTCCAGATTTCTATCTTCCCTTGGCTTCCATTATACTGTTTTCTTTTGGTTCTCTCTCTGTCTGTATGACCATTCCTCCTCAGTTTTGTTTGCTGGAATATCATTGATCTCCCACCCACCAAGCAGAGGTGTCTTCTGAGGCTCTGTCCTCGGCCCTTTTCTCTTCCCTCTCTACTTTCTCTCTCAGTAACCTTATCAGTGTTTATAGGTTCAATCACTATTCTTGTACAGATGACACCAAAATTTATACATCCAGCCCAATTCTCTCTCCTGAATTTCAGCCCGGAGGAATTCCATTCTCCAACTTTCTGCTGAAAAATAGATACCCCATTAGAGTCTCAAACTCAACATGTCCCTAATAGAACTCATATTACTCCCTAAATCCATCCTTACCCCCAACTTAACTATTTCTACTGAAGAAACCACCATCTTTCCAATCACTCATAACCTTGGTATCATCCCAATTCTTCCCTCTCCCTTAGCATGTGTATCTTTTTTTTTTAAAGAATGGTTTTTATTTTATTTTTTTCTTAATGATATGTAAAAACAATTTTTTAACATTTGTTTTTTTTTTATAATTTTTGAGTTCCAAGTTCTCTCCTTGAGAAGGCAAGCACTTTGATCTAGATCATACATATGCAGTCATGCAAAACATATTTCCATATTAGCCATGTTGCAAAAGAGAACACAGACAAAAAGAAAAAAAAGAAAAATAAGAAAGTAAAAAAGTAAGTTTTGATCAGCATTCAGACTCCATCAGTTCTTTCTCTGGAGGTGGATAGCATTTTTCATCCTAAGTCCTTCAGAATTGTCTTGTATCACTGTATGGCCGAGAATAGCTAAATCATTCACAGCTGATTATCGTACAACATTGCTATTACTGTGTACGATTTTCTGATTTTGCTCACTTCACTTTGCCTCAGTTCATGTAAATCTTCCCAGGTTATTCTGAACTATCCCGCTCATTATTTCTTGTATTCCATCACAATCATATACCATAACTTGTTTAGCCATTCCCCAATTGATAGGCATCTCTTTAATTTACAATTCTTTGCCACCACACAAAAAAAAGATATGCTATAGATATTTTTGTACACATAGGATCTTTTCCTTTTTCTCTCATCTCTTTGGAATATAGACCCAGTAGTGATATTGCTAGGTCAAAGGGCATGTATAGCTTTATAGCCCTTTGTAGCCTGTATATCTTATCAAATACCAAAACTTATTGATTCTACCTCCAAAACATCTTTCATATCCATCTTCATCTCTCTATTCATACAGCTACCACCCTGGTTCATTACTCTCATATGGACGACTACACCTGCTTCCTCACTGCCTGCTTCTAGGCTTTCCCCTCTCCACCTGTCCTCTCATCCTTCATTCAGATGCAAAATTAATATTTCTTATACGCACACATCTAACCACGTCACTCCACCAGTCAAAAGCCTCCAGTGGTTCGCTGTTTCCTGTAGGAGAAAATACAAATCCTTCCACTTGGCATTTAAAGATCTCCACAATCTGGAGCTTCCTTTTTGATTGATCTTGGGTGCCCTACTAAAGTCTTTGCTGGTTCCTCCAGCTGTTAGTTAGCTCTCACTCTTCTTGATCTTAAACTTCTCTCTACATAACTGTAAAATCCATTGTTGGGCCCAGAAGAGCTGGGGCACTTACCCTCTCTCTCTCTCAACTAACTGCCTTTTAATTCTTGACCCATGCATGTAGGGATCAACCCTGGGGGAGCAGAGCCTTCTAGAAAGAACAATCAGATTCTTTCTTAAGTTTTCTGTTTTATTAAACCCGTTCCTCAGAGTTCTAGAGAAAATTACTTAAAGCTTAGAGTTGCCTCACATCTATGATTTCCTTGGTAGGAAAATAGAAGGGTACTCAATGTACAATGCAAATCAGGTACAGGACAACTATATAATAATAATAATAACAATAACCGAGTCTTTTTTGCTTTGCTATCACTATTGTTAGAGCCCTATTCCACTTAATACTAGGGTCCCCACCCATCCCTACTTTCCCTGCTGATGCTACAGCTAGCACCACTATCATTCCAAGGGAATCCTTTCTTGTCACCAGGTTGATAGCAGACAAAGTTATGTTCTTGGCATCCTGACCTCTGAGTTGAAAAAGTACTATTAGTACTATATAATTCAATTTTATAATTTTCTTTAAAATCCAACTTAAATGACACTTCTTCCATTTAGACTTTCCTGTTTCCCTCTAGGAACGCCTCCTCCCCTCTCCATAGGCAGCTTACACATCTCAAATGTTCTTGAAATGCTTATTTTACATTATTGTTGCTAATATACATATTATTATAATCCCTTATTTGAATATCAGTTGCATGAGAGCGGAGATCATGTCACCTCTACATTTTGTATCTCTCCCATCAACTAGCCTGGTACTCTGTAAATAACAAGTAAACACTTAATAAATGTTAATCTGAATTGAAATGAACTCAATTTATAAAAGCAGAAAGAAAATTATTTGTACTGTAATCATAGTATGTTCAGTAAGCTTCTATGATCATCGAGGACTCAGCACTTATTACATTGATTCCATGGGGAAAATGCATTCCTAGTCACAAAAACCTCACTTAGAAGACTACTTTTGGTGATCTCCCCAGGCTCTCTTGTAACATTAAAAGAGTGACATCATGTTGCCTCATGAAAAAGAAGTACAGTGCCTCCACCGATGCCTCGCTGAGGCACAGAGGTGACCCTGCGTTCTCAGAGGCTATGCCAGCAGAGCACAAGCTGGCCGACCCACCGAGCTAGAAATTCTTCAAGCACAGACCCATTCGTGATGAGCTGATATTCAGAACCAATCTTGCTAAGTGTGAGAAGCTCATCATTGAAAGACTGACCACCAGATAATGAACGTTTGGGTCATAGAAAGCCATGAAACAAGCTTTGAGCCATGGAAAGAGTTCTGACTGATTTCAATGGACAGAGGACCTACTTTATTAAAATCTCTGATCTCAAATATTAGCTTACATGCCTTGTGGCATCATGCTTACATTGACATGTTGTTAAGGTTTGAGTTCGAGGTTTCTTCACACTTCAATACAAGCAGTCCTTGATTTGTGAACAATTTATTTTCTAAAAGTTCCTTTGGAGCTTAGAATGCATTTTCCCACTGAAACAATGTTATAAATAGTGGTCAAGTTTTAAGGGCTATAGTAATTCACAATTATATAGTAGTTTACCAAGTATTGTCATAGGATGAGAGAGCATAGGACCTTAGATTTAGAGCCAGAGAGATCTTGGAGGTCATTGGAGTTCATAGAGCTCATTTGACTTGAAAGCCCTCGTTTCACAAATGGGAAAACTAAGACTGAGAGATGTTGAATGACTTGCCCAGGTCTCATAGCTAGTAAGTACTTGAGATAGGATTTGAACTCAGGTCTGCGTTATGAGGCCTGGAGTCAGGAGAACCTGACTTCAAATCTGGCTTCAGACACTTATTAGCTATGTGACCCTGGACAAGTCACTTAACCCTCTTAGCCTCAGTTTCCTCATCTGTAAGATGAGCTGGAGAAGGAAATGGCAAACCACTCCAGTACCTTTGCCAAGAAAACCCCAAATGAGGTCATGAAGAGTCAGACACAACTGAAAATGACTGAAACAGCTGATTCCATGCCCAGTACTCTAATCATTGTACCATCCTGCTGTTCTCCTCGCAACAATGGGAGGTAATAATAACAACAATACAAATAACTAGCACTTATATAGCACTTTAATGTTTGTAAAACACTTTACAAACATCTCATTTGAGCCTCACAACAATCCTGAGAAGTAGGTATTTTTCCCCTTTTTACAGATAAGGAAACTAAATCAGACGAAAGTTAAAGAGCTTGACAAAGGTCACATAGCTAATAAGTATTTTTTAAAATTTATTTTATTTTTAATTTATGGAATAAAACAAGAAATTCCATAACATAATAAAAAAGATGATCACACATGAAACTGCAAATCTATTATGTATAACCTGCTATTCCTTTTAAATATATAAGGTTATTGTATAACCTTACTATATATAATATATTATAATGTATAAATATAAACATATAAACAAATACAAATTTATAATATATAAAAATATAAAAAATATAAATATAAATAAGGCTATCATGTAAAATTTATTTTTTTCCTTTTTTTCTTCCCTCTTCATCCCCCCCACCCTAGAGATGGCTACCATTAGATACAAATAGGTATATATGTAAAATTTTTCTCTATATACTTTTATTTATCAGTTCTTTCTCTGGATACAGATAACTTTTTTCTTCACTTGTCCTTTATAGTTAATTTAGGGATTTATAAGGCAAAGAAGTCTTGCGGCTTGTCTAATAATCATAGAGGTAATAAGTGGCAGAGATAGGATTTGAAACCAGGCCATCTGATGCTGAATCCAGCCCTCTTTCAATTTTACTAGATGTGGCTGTTCTCAAGTAACTATTGGTATACTGAATGAATGAATGAATGAATGAATGAATGAAGCTATGGAGGAGGAAGGGAGAAAATGAGAATATGTAAGAAAAAGCTTTATCCAACAGTTTGCTTACATCAATCATTTCAGTTATTGTTAAAATATAATCAACTCTAGACACTCTACAAATGTTTAATGATGCATAGCAATGCCATCAAAAATGAAAATGCAATTACTGACCCAGTTTCACTTGCAACGGAAATTAAAGAAAAGGACCTGGTATGGTTGTCCAAAAGTGAATAAAATTGCGTTACCTATATTCTGGGGGAAAACAGCCACTGGAACCTTTCACAAACGAGACTAGGGGAGGAAATGTGCTTTTTCTCATCCAGGAGATATCACTGCCCTGAGGTAATCCTCTCTGATGCCAAGGCATTGATGCGGTTTTCACTCAGAGGAATGGTACCCACGTACATGAAAATCATTCCTACAGATCCTTGATCCTTTTTTATGGGCCTTCAAGTTCTTCCCAGTTTCATAATGCTTTATGTGCTGGGTCATTGCTTAATAATGAACGAGAGTTAATAGATATAATAATCAACTGAAATAACCTATTACATTAATCAACAATGATTAAACTTGGGATGGGACAAAAATCCAAGGTAACTGCAATGATAAATTAAAATGTTTAGTTTGAATATATGGTATGAAGATGAAATATCTCAAAAGATAATGTAGGTGAGGAGGAGATCTTGGCTAAATGCTATATGTGGAGGCTTCTACGTGGGTGAAAGGTGAATTGGGAAGGGGTGTTACAGGCAGTTGTATATTTTAACCAATCAATGTGACACTTTGTCATGATGGAAAAAATGTTACTAGAAGCATTCATTATCTAATCAAATCAATTGTGATTATTAATGGAGCATGATTATCATGCTCATATCCAATCAGAGATTGATAATTGAAGCATGATTGCTGATGTTAATCTTTTGTAACCAATGATGAGAGATATGTTGATTGTGTTACTCCTGAGGTTTAGGTGTTTAAGAATGGCAAACATGGCTCCATCCAGGCCTATTCTCTCTCTTTGGGAATTGATCAGCAGCGGTAATACCCCTTTGGATCCCAAGGGGTGCAGATGAGGGCTGATCAGGGGAAAAGGAGAAAGTTCCAGAGAGGGGGTCCAATCACATAGTGCCATCTATAGGAAGGTGTGAAGTAAGACCTTTTGCTGCCTGAAGTACAGTATCAAAGCTGTTGAGTTTTTCTGGTAACACATACACTGATCAATAAGCATTTACTAAATGACTAATATATGCCAGGTAATGTACTAAGGGCTGAGAACACAAAGACAAAAATCTTTGCTGTCAAGAAGCTTACATTCTATCAGAGAAGATAATGTTATCTATATATATAGAATAAATAAAAGGAGATACATATATATGTTGATGTAAATGTGTATATGTATATATACACATACATACATATACACATGTGTCTATGGATAGCTAGGTAGCACAGTGGATAGAGCAATGGGCTTGGAGTCAGGAAGACTTATCTTCCTGAGTTTAAATCTGGGTTCAGACACTTACTGGCTTTGTGACCCTGGATAAGTCATGTAACTGTTTGCCTCAGTTTCCTCATCTGTAAAATGATCTGGAGAAGGAACTGGCAAACCACTCCAGTAGCTTTGACAAACAAACCCTAAATGGGGTCGCAAAGAGTCAGACACAACTGAAACAACTGAACAACAACATGTCTATACACTCAATCATATATGAAGAAATGGCAGAATGTCAGTGGCTAGACAGTTGGCCTCAGAACCAAGAAGATGTGGGTTCAAGTCCCACCTTTGACACATACTAGCTGTGTGACCCTGGGCAAGTCACTTAACTTCTCCAAGCTCTAGGCAACTCTCTAAGACCATAAAATGTGGAAAAAGTAACCTCCCACGTTTTCTTGCACCTTAGTCCCTTCCATGTACTCTGAGATCCAGCGACCTGGTCTCCTTGCTGCTTTTCACACACAACACACCATCTTTTGACTGAGCATTTTCATTGGCTATTCCCCATGCTTGGAATTCTCTTCCTCCCATTTCTACCTCCTAACTCCTTTAGCTTCCTTCCAGTCTCAGCTAAAGTCTCACCTTCTGCAAGAAACCTTCTTCAAGTACTTCTTAATCTTAATGCCTCCTCTCTGAAACTACCCCTAATTTGTTATAAATAAATAAATATAGATAGATATACACACATGCACACGTACATATGTATATGCATACACTCACACACACACACACACACACACACACACACACACACAGTTGTTTGCATGTTGTCTCCCCCATTAGACTGTGAGTTCCATGAGGGTAGGACTGATTTTTGTTTGTTGGTCTTACTTTTCTTTGTAATCCCCAGACCTTAGCACAGTGCCTGGCACACAAGTAAGTGGACAGCTCATTAGTTAGAGTGACTACAACCTGCTAACCAAAGATAAGTAGGGTATTACCATGCTCAGGCTAAAATTCAATCTTTTTTTTTCCAACTCATGTTGGGGATTAAAAAAGAGGAGGATGGTAACCTCAGTCCTATGTCCCAGACAGCTATATGATTTAGAACTAGAAATTTCAAAGCTTCACTCTAACAGTATGCATTTGATTTTGAGTCTGAAAAAAAAAAGGTAAGCAAAATAGAGAAAGTCATTGCTTTCTAGCCACTTAACCCACATTTGTGCCTTTATTTTATAAATCTGGTTGTGTATGTGTATCATAAAATGCTTTTAGGAAACTTCATTATTTAAGGGTGAGGAACAAGGAAGAAGATACCAAAAACAAAGAAAGAACCATAAAGAGGCTGGAAAAAGTAATTAGTCAAAAAAATTTTGAGCTTATTTGACATTTGACATTACTCTTTAGGGTAGGAGTGTCTTTTTTTTTTAACCTCATTATCTTCCTCTGGATATGAACCCAGATCGTCTTTTACACCATAGTAGCTATGGTCAGGTTCTTTTTCCTTTGTTTACTCATTTTTAAATATTTCAAAAATTTTATTTTTTGGGACAGCTAGGTGGCGCAGTGGATAGAGCACCAACCCTGAAGTCAGGAGAACCTGAGTTCAAATCTGGCCTCAGACCAAACACTTGACACTTACTAGCTGTGTGACCCTGGGCAAGTCACTTAACTCCAATTGCCTAAAAAAAAATTTTTTTGTATCTTATTATTATAATCAGGTTTTAATTCCAGGTTGGTAATATTGCCTCAGGCTTCAGGTCCTTCTTACTGTTATTTTCTGAATTCTGCCTGGGGTCTCAACCTCAGGGACTCCTCTCCTCCCCTAAGCCACAGTTAGGACCCCTAGCCATGCTGTCTTGAAAATGTTCTTGCTCCCTGCAATTCCACACTGTCTGAGGGTGTGTTTGCTCCATCTTGCTGATAGCCACAGTCCAGTATCCCAGCTGATCAGCATCAGTAGGCCTGGCATCTGGAAAGGGGCCGGGCCTTCAACCTTCCCCCACTCAAGCCTCTGCTGCTCATAAGATGAAAGTGGGTGAGGTGAAAGTTCATAAGGTGAAAGTTCCAACAAGCACTTATTGGGTAAGCACTCACTAACTATTAGGTGCTTGCTGATTGACTGATTACTTTGTGATTATTCTATGCCACAGATTGTGTTAAGTACTAGGGATATAATGAAGGAATAGATGAACAACATTTATTCAATACTTACTATATGCAAAACAATGTACTAAGCACTGCAGATACAAATAGAAAAGTAATAGTCCCTGCCCTCAGGGAGCTTACATTCTAATGGAAAGACTACACTTACAGAAGGTCAATTGCAGGTCAGATGGAAAGGTCCCATGATCCTTAGGGTACAGAGGTAAAGTAGACTATAATGCATCATTTAAAATGTCATTTCCAGTGATAAAATCATATTGATTTCTGATTTTGAATCATTTGACAATAAAAAGGAATTTGGTAACAAGAACTTTCTTTCCTAAAGCATTAGTTGCTATGATCACAATACCTGCAGAAGCAGTTGCTAGGCCACATCTCTATGGGATTTGCTTCCCAGGATGATGCCTGAGGGGGCTGGGCTGAAAATAAACCCAGTGGCTGGTTGCTAGTTGGTGTTTGTGGTGGGAAGAAAGGTGGGCCCTTTTCCCATAGTGATTCCTTCCTCAGTGATGGCTACAGTAACTGAAGAAGCTTGAAACAAGCCTGGTGGTTTGGGGGCCACTGTCATTTCCAAGGCTTTTGCATTTAGGGCCCTAAGCTGTCTCGATCAGGTCTGAGGAGAGAAGGTGGTTGAGATGGTAGTGATTTGACTCACCTGGTACATACTACTTCCTGTCTCTCCCTTAGGGTGCCTTGTTGCTTCTGCTAGGTTGGTTGCCTGTTGGATAGGTGGCAGCTGATTGGGATGGATGGCCCCTTCTCTACAGGAATTGCTTTCTCAGATTATGACTATGGAGGCTGGGTTGAAAGCAAGACTGGTGGTGTGTAGGCCATTGGGTTTTTGTGTTCAAGGTTCTCGGGTTGCCTTCATTAAAGTTTGGGGGTGGGCTGGTAGTCAAGATGGTGGTGGTTTGACTTATCTGGGACAAGATCCTACTTGTCTCTCCCTCAGGGTCCCTTGATGCCTTGGGATTGCTCAGCTTCTCCTTCCCTTTCCCTGTGCCTTCACCATTTTTCCTTCTTTACTTCCCCAGGACTCACATTAGAGGAAATAGTTTTGGGCTCCTACATCCCAAGAGTTGCTACCAGCATGTTCTTGATACAAAATTAGGAAGAGAAGGCAGAGACCACAGGGAGGCACGGGGCTGGAGATTTTGAGGCATGCCTAGAGGAAACACAGACATCTAGTGTACCATGGTACATCCTTTGATCTACATATTAGAATGTTGGTTTATGTTGAAAAGTAAAGAACAGAAGCTTTTGATCAGCCAGGGTGTAATGGAAAGAATCATGTACAGTGGAGGTGACCAACCTGGGGCCTATAGGTTGCAAAATTCAAACCAGATTAAAATGTAGTTGGGAAATATTTACCAAAAGAAACAAATATCCAGTACAACCTAGATAATGTTAGCTTGTGGTTTTCTAAGTCAATATGTGAGCTGCAGGAATCTGTTCCTATTTGAATTTGACACTACTGATGAATAGCATCTCTTTCATATTTACATAACAAATGAGGGGCTCCATAGAAGATTAAGGGAAGCAGATGTCCTAAGATTCAGCTTATCTCCTGAAGAAACACTGGGTAGGTCATTAGGCATAACAATAGATGGACAGCTCAACTTATGGTATGGAAGAAAGAGGGCTGAATGTGGAGCCTTGGGAACCAAGTTTGCATTCCCAGCTTTGCCACTTGCTATCCATGTGACCTTGGGCAAATCACTTAATATTTCCAGACCTCATCTGTAAAATGAGCAGATTGGATGGCATGAAGTCTACAGTCTCTTCCAGCTTTAGATGCATGATCCCATAATCCATGGGTCCACAAGTGGTCATCTAGGAGGCTAGAAATTCAGTGGCATGAGATGTGTGGGCAGAAATTGGGATCAATGAGCACATATTCATCCCTTTTCATATTTGGTGGATCACTTGCATGCTAATCGTGTTGAGTAACAATGGATCTGAAAAGAAAAGAAGGCAGCAGTGTTCAGTGGAATGAGAGATGGTTTTGGAGTCAAAGAACCTGGAGAAGAGAGAAAAGGACTGTGGAGGATGGTAGCTGTCTTCAAGTATTTCAAGGTCTGTCACATGGAGGACAGACTGGATTTGTGCTGGGTCAACAAAACCAGGAGCAATGGGTGAAAGTTGAAAAGAGGCAGATTTAGGTTTTGTGTTGGGGAAGCCACCTAACAATTAGGGTTGTGCCAAAATTTGGAAGGAACTGTGTAGAGATGTATTGGGTTTCCCAAATCTGCCAGAAAATCTTTAAGCAGAGGATAGATATGTTAAGGGGGTATTCCTTTGGTATATGAATTGAGCTAGATGGATGCTGATGTACTTTCCAGCTCTCAATTTCTGCCAATCCATCATCTAGGTTTGAATGGTGGCTACTTAATGTCTTAGTGACTTTGAACAAGTCACATCACCTCATTGGGCCTCAGTTGTTTTATCTGTAAAATAAGGAGGTTGGACTCTATGACCTCTTAGATTCCTTCTTATTTTCTCATCTATGTTTTTATGGGTTTAAGGATAAAATGTGTCATACTCTACTGGGGAATTCCAGATTTCCAAAATAAGTACTTCTGTGATGAAACCAATTACGTTTGAAAACTAGCAAAGTTCTATTTGAAGTTTTCCCAGGAAAAAGAAATGGATAACAAAAAGCTGCAGTATGATTTTAATATGGTCAACAATAAAGTAGAATAAGCCCTCTTATAAAATGGAGGCAGTATTTCTGAAGAACCACCAAATCTTTCTTAATCAGTTTAAGAAAAGCAAAGTACATTCTAATAATTGGACATTTAGTCATCAGGGAAATTACTTTTTATTAACTTTTTTGTAAATGTTGCTCTAAAAATCCATAAAATGGCCTTTTAAAAAGATTTTTTAAAAATACCCTGGAATATTTCATTAAAAATAAAACCCAGAACATCGGTCTCTAAATCTGGTTAATTCTAGAGAAGCAAAGAAGGGTTTAACAAACTAGTAATAGCTATACATGAATAAGATTGATTGTGTATATAAACAGAAAACATTTACTCATTACTGCTATTCACTTTTTTTCTTAATTGTAAATAAAAATAACATTAAGCTATTTTAGTGTGGATAGTAAATTGTGATCATTTATTACGTAACAGTACTATTTCATCATAATTATATACTATAACTTGTTTAGCCATTCACCCATTGACTAGCATCTTCTCAATTTCAAGTCCTTTGCCACCACAAAGAGAGCCACTATAAATATTTTAGAAAGTTTGTTTCCTTCTTCCCTAATCACCTTAAGAAACAGACATAATAGTGATATGGCAGGGCCAAAGGGTATACACAGTTTTATAACTCTTTGACCATAATTTCAAATTGCTTTCCAAAATGGTTAGATCAGTTCACAGTTCCCAATTTTTCCATATCCCCTTCAACATTTGTCACTTTCTCCTTCTATCATTTTAGACAATCTGGTAGGTATAAGATGATACCTCAAAGTCGTTTTCATTTGAATTTCTCTAATCAATAGTGATTTAGAGCATTTTTCACATGACTATATATATATAATACACACATTTTATATACATATATGTTATATATAATGTGTGTGTGTATATATATATATATATATATATATACACACACACGTATTTAGTTTTGATTTCTTCACTGAAAAACTGCTTGTTTATATCCTTTGACCATTTATCAATTGGGGAATGATTCAGATTCTTATAAACTTGACAAAGTACTTTATATATTTGAGAGATCTAAAACAATTCCAAAAGACATATGATGAAAAATGCTATTCCACTTTCCAGAGAGAGAAGTAATGAACTCTGAGTCCATATTGAAGCATACTTTTTAGAAAAACTTTATCTTGATTCTTTTCTGTGTATATTTTCTTTTGTAACATGGCTAATATGGAACTATATTTTGCATGACTTCATATGTATATTGCTTGCTTTCTCAAGGGGTAGAGGAGCGGCAAGAGGGAAGGAGAGAATTCAGAACTCAAAATTTTAAAAAATAATTATAAAAATATTTTACATGTAATTGGGAAGTATTTAATGAAATAAATAAAAATTTATTTTTAAAAAAGATCAGATTGGTTGGAGAAAAGTCACATTGCTTTTTTTTGCCATCTACAGCTTGAGAGAGAAAGAGAATGGGGGAAGACAGGCTTTGCAGCGACTTTGCTGGGAGCTATGATGGTTGGAGGAAATTCATTGTTGCTAGGAGTTGATTGGAATAAGCAGACTACTGCTATGTAACAAGCTAGCTGGGCTGATTAGTAATGTTCTTCAAGGCCCAGCTATGGAAGCAGACCTTGAAAACGTCAAACTCAAGGCTCAGTTATGTTGTTTCAATGAAAGAGTGCAATGCTGATACAGTTTTGCTGAAAGAGCCTAGTACTCTCTCAGTGCTCTGCCAATGGTGACTGTACAAAAAGAGCTTGATAGTACTTTCATGGCTCGAGGGTAGCAAAGAAACTGTTTTACCCAACAGGATAGCCATGGGTATAATAACAATAATTATGATCATGATCATCCACTATTTATGTAGTACTTCAAAGTTTGCAATATACTTTACAAATAGTATGTCATTTTATCCTCATAACAATCCTGAGAGGTAGGTACTATCATTATTCTTTTACTAATATCATATCATTTTAAACTCAAAACAACTCTGGGAGGTAGGTACTGTTATTAACCCCACTTAACAGATGAGGAAACTGAGATAAGATAGAGGTTAAATGACTTGCCCAAAGTCACACAGCAAATAAGTGACTGAGGTGACCAGATTTGAACCCAGGTTTTCCTGAGCACTTTGCCCTCCAGCTTGCCTCCTTAACAGAAGAGGAAAAGCTAGAAAGATGCAAGTGATATGTGGTGCAGACTGTTTCCTACGGAGGACATTGATATCTGAAATCCAGTCATTAGTCTTCTCAGGCACATATGTTTCCCTATTCATGTGCCCCACTGACAGTTTCTATTAGTTTATGCCTATTTTCCCCCACGGACACTATATGCATTGATAGGAAAGGATGATCTGGTTCTGAGAGTGAATTATTATGTTTTGAATATTCATGTTTTTTGCCTTCTATAAAATAAATATTAAATTATGATTTTTCTTACTTTTGTCTGCTCATTCAGTAAGTGAATTGTGTTTAAGAGTTAATGGTGTCATTGCGGCTAATTGATTTGTACAAATGGGAAGCACATCAGTGGGGGCTCAGGAGCTATAGTGCCAAGTAGTTGGAGTACATCCTTCTCAACATGGTTTCCTACAGTTGAGTTGTAGCATTATGGTTTTGTTTGTACCTAGTCCTTTATTTTGGGTGGGGGGAACTTAAGACATGCCAGTGTGAAAATAGGATGGGATAACTGTAGAGGTAGGGTATGTTTCAGATGTAACGTAGGATGTCATGATTTCATAAGTCAATGATGTGATATGGCAGTACCTCACCTACTATCAGTGTGTAGCCACAAAATCTGATACAATTTTGAGCTATATTAAGAAAGTCATAGCTTCCAAGAATAAGGAAGTAATTGATCCATTATGCTTTGCTGTGGCCAGAGCACATCTGGACTACTATATTTTGGGAACTTCAGTTTAAGAAGAGCACTGATGAGTTAGAGAGTACAAAGAAAGGGGCACCCAAGATAATGAAAAGCTGAGTCTATGTGATGAGTTGAGAAAACTGACCAACGTCTTATCCCTTTTATTGTAGGTCTTTAAACAAAGGCTGGATGAACACTTGTCATGTATATTGTGGTTGGGATTCTTTGCAGGCTACAGATTAAAACAGATGGACTCAGAATTCTCTTCCAACTCTCAAGTCCTGTGATTCCATGAATTAAAGGACAGAAAAGGGAGAAGAAAAGGAACCAGAAAGAGATAGGAGCAAAAAGGAAAACAACAGGAGAGTAAGGACATTGAAGGGGAGAACATTGAAGGCTTGCTGAGTCCCTGCCTTCCCTTGGAGCTAAAAATAAACCTTTCTAACATAGAAGAGAGCGGTTAGAGGGCACAGTGCATAGAGTGCTGGGCCTGCCATCAGCTGAGTTCAAATTCAGGTTCAGACATTTATTTGTTGTGTGACCCTGAGCAAGTCACCTAACCCTATTTGCCTCAGTTTCCTCATCTGTAAAACGAGCTGGAGAAGGAAATAGCAAACCACTCTAGTGTCTCTGCCAAGAAAACCCCCAATTGGGTCACAAAGAGTCAGACATGACTGATTCAACTGAACATCAACGAAAAGATAGAAGACCAAACATCATGGCCTCCCCTTAGTTGCATGAAAACTGTTTCCACTTAGGTAAAAACAACTGAAGTGAGGAGGGGAAGATGGCATGCTCTGTCTCAGAGGGCAGCCTGACTACAGGTGCAGGTGCACCTAATGAACAGGAGCTGACCTTCATCTCTCTTGAAGTTGGGAGGAAACAGGACCCTACAAAAGGGATGCCGTGGTGATGATTCCCTAGACCCGATGCCCAGGGATGGTTGTCGTGTTCCACAGCAGTGACAGCTGGTAGAGGACCACAAGTACAGCATGAGGACATCATCCAGCAGAAAGAAGTGCATCTCCTTCCCAAGAAAGTACACTCCCTGGAGGTAGCTACCCTGGGGTGAAGTCCCATTTTCCCTGTGCTAATTACAGTTCCACCACAGGATCTGAGGTGCCAAAAAAAAAAGTATTAAGTGATAGAGAAATGACCTTGGAGCCAGAAGACCTGGATTCCAATATCATCTCTAACACATACTAGATGTGTGACCCTGGGTAAATCACTTAACCTTTCAGTGTTTTAAGCAACTCTCTAAGACTAAAAGATACAAAGCAGGGCTGACTTGTTTTGGGGAGAGAGAGTTTCCTCATCCAGGACCTCCTTATCATCAATAAAATCTCACATCCAGTTCCTATCCCTACAAACAGACACATGACAGACATAGGGCATCAAAAATGTGTCTGAAGGAGACATAGTCAGATCAGGGGACTTGGAATGATTTGCCTTGGTCATACCCGTTTATTTAAAAGCACTCACTAAAACTGGATCGCTAGCCTCTTGCAAGAGCAATGGTGTTATCCTCTTTTTCTCTCTTCCCTGATCAAGAGGGATTACAGAGAGATGGTAAAGGGTAGGAATAAAGCGAGTGATATACTACAACTATGACATCAGACAGCCCGAGCTACTTAATCAAGGTGATTTTATGATTCTGTAGGAAAACTAAGTGTCAAGGAATACTTATTTTCTGCTCCGCTTAGTCCCTCCCCATTACAGCTCGTAATTTGAACAGCAAGGGCAGAAGCCATCTTTATGAGAACGTGTATTATCCTCAAATATGATTTATGTAAATGTAACCTTTACATGAGGGGGGAGGAGAGAAAATATAATTAGTGGAGTCAAATGCAGATAATGAGTAGCTTACATACTATCAGGGTGTAATTATGTGGCTGAGATTCACACAACTTGTGTTTTTTTGGACAGAGAAATAGGGAGAAAGCACCTGCAACTCATTTTCCAAGGTTAAAATGGGGGCTTCCCGTGACCATTCTCTACACAACATTAAACAGCAATTAGCTAAACAACCAAAAAAACCTTGTGAAGTTGTAAATCTACAAAGCAGGTGCAAGGAACTCTCCTCTAATGGCATGTATTTCAGGAAATTGTTTAAAAAATGAGATTTTACAGCCCTTTATCACATATTGGAAAAATATATCAAACTTTAGAATTACATAAAATATCCTCGAAATTAAATCTATCAGCCTGTTACATTTCCATCGTATAGTTCATAATGTTAATATAATCAGAGTCTGCCCTGAGCAAAATTGGGATACCTAGAAAAGTCTGTTTTTAACATCTTTCCATTCTCTTCTTTATTGTCCCCCCTCTTTGAAGTCCCCAAAGGAGGGATCAAAGGCCCAGAAACAAGGGATAACTTTGGGAGGAAAAAGGGTCACCTCTTCCTCTGAATCAGGAGAGTGGCAAGACTGGATGAAAAGTTATAGAGGCAGAGATGTTTAAAGGAAGAGATCTGGAGTGGGGGAAGTAGGGAAAGAATAAACATTTATTAGGCACTTACTATTGCCAGGCACTATGTTATGTGCTTTTACAAACACTATTTCATTTGATACTCACAACTCTATAAGGTAGGTACTATTATTATCCCCATTTTATAGTTGAAGAAACTGAGGCAGATATAGGTTAAGTGACTTGCCCAGGGTCGCACAATTAGTAAGTATCTGAGGCCGAATTTAAATTTGGGTCTTCCTGATCCCCAGACTGTCTATCCTGTGTGACCTTTTGGGGGCCTCCATTTTGGGGACAGGCCAACCCAGACATGTTTCACTCTCCTCCCAGCTGTACTTCAGACTCTAAGGACTTTGCAACCATCCCTTCTCATCCCCTTTCTACCTCTTTTATGTGATTTCCCCCCCCCCCCATAGAATGTAAGTTCATTGAAGGCAGGGACTATCTTTTTACTTTTATTTGTATTCCTGGCATTAAACACGGTGTCTGGTACATAATAAGTGAAGTGCTTAATAAATGTTTGTTGTCTATCTATCTAGAAATTTGAGTTTACGACCTCAATTTTCATATAAAGGGAGAGAAGTCCTCTGCCAAGCACAAGGGAGAAATGGGAGGGATTTTGAGTTTCAATAGAGGTAAATGGAAAAAGAATTAGAATAACCGCTGCAAGGTAGCAAGTAAATTTTCCCTGGAGAGCATAGGAATGTAGGAGGGGTACTGTTCAATGATATGTACTCTTCTCTGTCTTGTATTCTTCATAGATTGTGGGCTCCTTGGCAGCTGAGACTGAAACTTCCCAGTGGCAAAGAAAATTTCCAAAGTACTTAGGAAAGGATCAAATCCTTAGGGAGCATTTGATAAATGTTCCAGGAGGGGCCCAATTAGGCTTTTCTGGAAGCTGCCAAATCTTTCAGGCCACAAAATGCTGTTACTAGGCACTACCTCTTCAAGGGTTAATTGATGAGAGAAGAAATGCTCTACAAAGAAAGATATCTACAGAGAGTCTATTAAAGTGGCAGGTGAGTGAATGTAATTCTATGAGGTGATTTACTTACATAATTTGCCCCAGCACTCTTTGGTAGACCAGTGTTAATATTAGACTTACTGGAAAATTCAGGTATAAACTGCTTGATGCACTTTTGACAAAAATCCACAGATGAAATATGGTATTGTTCATATCATCTTTGTGGATGATTGATGAGTCAATATTTCATAGCCCTTTAACAATTTCTCTTGAGAAAACCAATAGATGTCCTCTATAACTTCAAGTTTTTCAAATTCCATATGTTTTGTGGTACAGCCCCTATAGATGCACTTGGGTTCACTGCAGAGGCTAGACATGTGTGATTAATATGAGGTATCTATTTACAACAAAAATAGGCCCAGTAATCACATCACATCGTTTTAAGTGACTTTAGCCACTTTAAGCAAAAGATGCATTTTTAATGAGCCAATATATCACAGTCTCTGTAGTCCTTAGCAAAAGACTATAACTGTGTTATTAAAAATGTTTCTCTTATGAAAACAGCCTAAGAATAATGATGCGCTAGCCAGAGCTGGGATGCAGACTAAATGAACTTCAGTTTTCATTAAGCTATGTACTAATATTGCTACAATAAACTGGAAGCCAATAAAGAGACAGAAGCTGGGTCTACTTGCTATGTTATCTATAATATGCCCTCTCCCCCCTTCCCTACAGACACACACATACATACATACACACACACACACACACACACACACACACACATACACACACACACATTATTGTCCAGTAACTGGGAAATAATTAGATGGTACAGTGGATAAAGCCCTGGACCTGGATTCAGGAGGACCTAGGTTCAAATCTTGCCTCAGACACTTATTGGCTATGTGACTCTGGGCAAGTCACTTATGTCTTTCTGCCTAGTTTCTTCATCTGTAAAATGGAGATAATAATAGCATGTACCTCCCAGGATTATTGTGGGGATAATATTTGTAAAGTGCTTTGCAAATCCTAAGGTACTATATAAATGCTGGTGGTTGTTGTTATTTTACACGAATAGAAAGCCTTGGAGGTATTGTCATATAAATCAAATTTTGATTGTATAGTATTATCCCACAACTAAAACATTCTTCTCTTTGAGCTTATTCACATAAAGGGCAATACCAGGTTAGTAGTTGAAGAAAAGAAAATGTACGGCCAATTCCTTTGTACTTAATGCCCTGAATGTATCCAGATCATAACCTAACATTTGTTGGGGAGGAGGTCGCTTTTTATGTGCACCCTCCTACACCATTCAAAACAGACTTTTGTTACTGTTGATAGAGGTCATTGTAACTAGTAACACACCTTCAGGAGAGGTCACATATGAAACTGTTTGCACATAGCACCTTCATTACCAGCAGGCAGGCCGTCAGACATTAAAAATGGCACTTTGGGGTAATGGTGGAGGAGTCAAAGCTCCCAGAAACAACTCAGACTGTAGATAAAACATAGTAGGCAAGTTGATCAAAAAGCAAGCATTATTTTCCCTTGGGAACTGCCAGATCATGAAGATAGGATGGTCTACTTATCTACGAGGGTCCCTGATGCGCAAGAAGCTTCTTAGTCTAATGCAGACTGACTGGTGCCCATCTTGACTTGCAAAGATACACAGGGAGTCCACCTTGAGGTGCAAACAACAAATTATGTCAGCTGTGGGGAGAGTGGTGGGGCGGACTTTGTCCTTGACCTTTTTGGGGCCTCTTGCATACTCTGGGTCCAGCACTTCTGGAAAATACGGCAACTTACAAGGACAAGTTCAGGACATCCCTCAACATATATCAGGTGGAGAAATGCGGTTAGTGTTGATGATTTCTAAGGTCCCTTCTAATTCTAAACCCTAAGGTTCAATGATAAAAAGATAACAGCTTTTATGGCCATCTTCTGAAAAGTAACTCCTCCTGCAGAGAATGGACCAGACATCCCCACAGACTTCTAACTGACTGTCACACACAGGGCAAGCAGACCTACCTAACTGAAGCAGTAAGGCACTCCGAGGGAGACACAAAAGGCAATATGTCCCCAGCAAGTCAGGCAACCCCCATTACCTTGGTCACCATTTCCCCTGATACCCCATTGGAGACGGCCCAGGACTCTGAACCCCAGAGCCTTGGGCATGGAATAGTATTTCCTATTCTTTTTATTTATTTATTTATTTTTAGGCAATTGGGGTTAAGTGACTTACTCAGGGTCACACAGCTAGTAAGTGTCAAGTGTTTGGTCTGAGGCTGGATTTGAACTCAGGTCCTCCTGACTTCAGGGCTGGTGCTCTATCCACTGTGCCACCTAGCTGCCCCTTAGAGCAGCACTTCTAATCCAATGCTTGCAGCCAACATTCTGGGAGCCATACCTTGTGAAGGTACAGCCTGGCAGTTGGCAACTGTTCCTGCAGGTGCAACAGCTACAGCTACTGAAGACCCAGAAAAGAAAGTTATTTCCACCAAAGTCCTTGGCACTGTCAAATGGTTCAACAGTAGAGGCTGATAGGAGTTTGTCAGTGGAAATTACGCTAAAGAAGGAGCTTTACCACGTGGTTTGCTGCTGCACCATAAGGACCATGGGACTTTTCCATCTGACCTGCAGCTGAAACCTTCCTTAAGAGAGGTCTCCTTCTTAGAATAAGAGCTCGTGAGTACAGGGATGGTCTTACTTTTCTATTTGTCTCTCCAGTGCATTTGTTCATTTACCAGGTTCCTGTATGGATTGACTTACTTACTTGCCCTTCCTACTGATACAAATTTCAACCCAGGAAAATAGAGTCCCATTTTCCCAAGCCTGTGGGCTTATAAGACATAACCCCAAAGCAGGGAAAGAGGGAAAGGAGTAAGCATTTCTATAGCACCGACTATGTGCCAGGCACTGTGCTAAACACTCGTCCAAAGAAGACATCCAGACTCACGAGAACAGGGAAAAGGTCAAGGACCAATGCTAGAAGGGAGAAGGCCTATCAAGGAAAGAACTATTGCTTCCTACTATTACCAAAGAGAGTCCAATCTCACTATAGATAACTGGAAGGTAATCCAGCTAGGTGGTTCAATAGATAGAGTGCCACGCCAGGAGTTAGGAAGATTCTACTTCCTGAGTCCAAATCTGGCCTCAGACACTTACTAACTGTGTGACCCTGGACAAGTCACTTAACCCTGTTTGCCTCAGTTTCCTCATCCGTAAAATTTAGCTGGAGAAGGAAATGTCAAACCACTCTAGCATTTCTGCCAAGAAAATTCCAAGCGGGGTCACAAAGAGTCAGATACAACTGAAAAACGACCGAACAACAAATCTAGCTGTCAGTGGAGTGAACAGAGGGACGGTGGTGTCACAGATAATAACCAGTGCACTTCTAATACAGCATCAGCAGCCCAGCTGTTAGTCAAAACTATAAAATAAGCAAAATCCAACTTCCTTTCCTCACAGCTCCCTTCTTTCCTCATGGAAGCCTTGGGAATAGAGTAGTACTTCTTTTTTTTTATTTTATTTTTTTGTGAGGCAATCAGGGTTAAGTGACTTGCCCAAGGTCACACAGCTAGTATGTGTCAAGTGGTCTGAGGCCAGATTTGAACTCAGGTCCTCCTGACTTCAGGGCTGGTGCTCTGTCCACTGCGCCACCTAGCTGCCCCCTAGAGTAGTACTTCTAATCCAATGCTTTGCAGCCAACATTCTGGGAGCCTGTGAAGGCACTTCAATTCTTTCATTCCCACTGTCTCTCATCAACTCTTTGGGTCCTATTTCCAAAAGGCATTGAACTCTGTTAAATATTGAGTTTGGAAAGCATTTGATTAACCAAATTAATAATATAATACTGAATAACAATGGAGCTGATAATGAACTTAAGGTTTTTTTCCTCCCAGGAAATTTTACTTTTTCATCAAAGAAAAAAATCAGAGGACTCTTGAAGACACAAAGAAATGCATCTCTGTCATCATCTTCATCACCATCATCATCGTTGTCTGGAAATGCGCTGGGAAACAGGTGGAGCTAGATTTTGTGTCAGGATATGGAGTGGAGAGCCTGAGGAGGTAAACTACCCAGATGATCATTTAGTCAGGTTGTAGAATCACTGGTTAAGTATAAGGCAGGGGTGGGGAACCTGTGGCCTTGAGACCACATGTGGCCCTCTAGGTCCTCAGGTGCGGCCCTTTGACTAAATCCAAACTTCACAGAACAAATCCCCTTAATAAAAGGATCTGTTCTGTAAAACTTGAACTCAGTCAAAAGGCCACACCCAAGGACCTAGAAGGCCACAGATTCCCCACCCCTAGTGTAAGG
Organism: Vombatus ursinus; assembly: GCF_900497805.2. NCBI lineage: Eukaryota > Metazoa > Chordata > Mammalia > Diprotodontia > Vombatidae > Vombatus > Vombatus ursinus. Next base: position 26,489,267 of record NW_020954576.1, read on the forward strand.
TATTACCTGGTCACAATTTGCAGGACCTTTATCATAATGATTACTCTTCTAGCTCCTATGGAGCTTCTCCCAAATGAAAATATAGGATAGTCAAGGCATGCCTGGACAGCACTTCATGAGAAAAAAAAATCTGGAACATAAGCTCACTAAATTTCAACAACAACCAAAAAAAGCTAAGATCATCTTAGGTTGCATTAAGAGATACCTAAAGTACTGCATGAGCGCTAGGGTCGGGGAAGAGAGGAGTGCTGTACTTGGCCTGAGCAGAACCCATGGGGAACATTATGTTCAGTTTTGAATGCCACAAGTTAGGAAGGCAATTGACAAACTGGAGGAGATCTAGAGAAAGAAGTCCAGGGTGGTAAGGGATTGGGATGCTATTTTTTAATTGATTAATTATTAGGACTGTTTCCTAATGCTCCCTATACCTTGACTGTAAAGCTTCATCATCTCAATCACTGATACACGAGATGCTTTGAGAAGAAACATTCATACTGCCTGCTGTCTAGGTCACTCTCTAATAAATGTACCAACATAGCACAATGACATGTGTAGACATGGGTAGACACAAGCGACTCAAGATTACAACTGCTGCACTCTCCCACTACAACCAACAGAAGTTTCACTTGCACTCTCTTCTCACTGTCATTTTGCATAACAAAAATGTCAATGACCAGTGTGGTTATTTCCTCTCATGATGATGATGATGATAACAGGTAGCATTTATATAGTTTTTTAAGGTTTGTAGAGTGCTTCGCGTAATATTATCAAATTTAGTCCTTACAACAACTAGGGGAAATAAGTGCTATTATTATCCCCATTTTATGGATGGGAAAACTGAGGCTTCTTATTGTTGTTCAGTTGTGTCTGACTCTTCATGACTTTGTATGGGGTTTTCTTGGCAAAGATACTAGACTGGTTTCATTTCCTTCTCTAGTGGATTAAGGCAAGCAGAGGTTAAGTGACTCGCCTAAGGTCACACAACTAAGGGAGTATCTGAGACCAGATTTGACCTCAGGTCTTCCTGACTCCAGGTCTAGTACTCTATTTACTATGCCATTTAGCTCAAGAGTTTGAATGACTTGTTCAGAATCATGTAGCTGTTGCTCAGGTCTTCTTGACACCAAGTCCAATGTTCTACCACTTGCACACAGCCTTCATCTGGGTAGAAACTCAATTGCATTCTCCCAGTACAATGGCCACACTCATTTCCTTCTTTCTAGAATTCAGCTCCACTGCCCACCCTGCAGTGCTAACAGTTGTTAAGGCAGAAGGCTTTACCTGATTTTTCAGCCAGTCCTTCCTCTCTCCCTGCCTTCTAAATAGAAATTCTTAGTGGACCTCCTCTTTGTATCATTCCTTCTTTTAGTCATATACCTTAGATCTCTCCAGCAAGTCTGAAAAAAATAGTTCAAGAGAGAGCAGTATGAATCTTCTCATGGAATCCTAGTGTTTTTAAAATCTCCATGTCCCCTGCTGATGAAACTGTGGACCTGATCATTGTGTTCTCCTGCTGTGATTAAGAGAGTAATAATAATAATACTAATTATAATTACAATCATTTTAAAATAAAAAAGTGATTCTCTCTGCATGGCATACCAGCTGAGTAAAAATGTCAGCAGCATGCATTGCAGACTGGGAAGCTGTAAATCCGAAGATAGCCGGTTTTATTTCCCTAGTTCTTAAAAAACACCACAGAAAGCTTGCAAAATCTACAGTAATTCCCAAGATTTATATACATTTTACTATCAGATTGTGAAATTTGGTTACTTTTGCCAATAAAAAATGACTTCTCACAGTGAGCAAAAGTGGAAAGAAACACTGTAGGATAAGATTTGTCAAGGCAAAGTCAGTACCTTTAAGACCTTTGGGGAATGGATTTTTTGTGAGTGCACATAAAGCAAATGTGGAGACAGTTTAAGTCTATGGAAAGAGTACTGGATTCAGAGTTCACAGAGCTGAATTCAAATCCTGAGTCTGCCATTTACTGTAACCTGTACCTCTGAGGACCTCTGAAGACCTCTGAGGTCCTTACTAGTTCTAAATCTGATCCCATAAAAAGATTTTGCTACAGGACTGGTGAGAGTTACATCCTAGATTGGAGAGTCAAATTTAAGAAAAAGCCCTGTCACTCTTTAGAAACTGTGAAATGAAGAAATCAATGATCAAGAAGAGTCATTTCCTTCGTGGCACACCACCATCCCTTCCCATCTCCCCTCCTCACCTCCTGGACTAGCCAGCCCCTCCTCAAATCCCCAGTGCACCAAATGCTAAAAGGAAAAGGCAGCTTGGACAGTAACTGAACCAAGGAGCTGACAACATATGCTAGATTTCATAACAAATCAAATGTTTTCGAATGTCAAATATTTCCACTGGCACCATTTTGGAAGACTGCCTTATCCAATACATGCACTGTCCTTGTAATTGAGCACTTCTTGGACAACCACACTCCAGCTATCCGGCCTCAACAAGCAGCTGTTAATAAATAATACTTAACATTTCCAGGTGGAGTGTTCTTTAGAAGGATGAGGCCTCAAGTTATTTAGCACACTAAATATTTTATAGAGACTGTAACAGCACAAGGAAGGTTGAGATTTTAATGGAAAAAATAAAGGTCCTGAAATCCCCGTCCCCTTTGGAACCACATTTTTTAGACCCTTTTCTTGTACCTATGAAGATGTCAGGTGTTTAATTCACTATCCCTTTAAAATGTTTTACTTTTTCATCATGAACAATAATAATTAACAAATACAAACATTTCAACATTGTTGTTATCTTTGTGACTCCATTTGGGGTTTTCTTGGCAAAGTGTTTCATCATTTCCTTCTTCAGCTCATTTTATAGATAAGGAATTGAGGCAAATAGGGTTTAAAAAGAGGATTATAGTTGAACTTATGTCAAAAATATGCTAGAATTACCAAGGTACTCACAAAATTGTTTTATTTGCGTCCAAGGGTTGGAGTCAGGAAGACCTGAGCTTAAATCTAGCCTCAGCCTCTTATTAGCCGTGTGAATCCGGACAAATATCACTTACTATCTGTCTGCCTCAGTTTCCTCAACTAAAAACTGAGGAACATAAAAGCACCTGTCTCGGAGGGTTGTGAAGATCAAATAAGATATTTTTAAAGCTCTTAGCACAGGGCCTATAGGGTACATATTGTTGTTGAGTCATTTTGGTTGTGTCCAACACTCCTTGACCCTATTTGGAGTTTTCTTGGCAAAAATACTGGAGTGGCTTGCCATTTCCCTTTCCAGTTCATTGTGCGGATGAGAAAACTGAGACAAACAGGGTTAAGTGACTTGCCCAGGGTCACACAGCTAGTAAGTGTCTGAGGTCAGATTTGAACTCAGGTCATCCTGACTCCAGGGCTGGCACTCAATCTACTGTGCCAGCTAGCTGCCCGTCTAGTACATAGTAGACACTTAAATTCCTCCCTTTTCCTCTTTTGGATTTCTCTTTGTTTTTCTGTTTATTTTTAATGTTTTCTTGTTGCCTTATCTTTTCCTTTCTTTTTTTGTATCTATCATCATCCCACTAACTTGCCCTCCTCTATGAAAGTCCCCACCAAAGTCATGATTGGTCACTGCGTTGATCAGCGTTCCAAAGTCTTTCAGAGTTGTTTTCCTTCGTATAACTGTGGTCATTGTGTATGTTGTTTTTCCTGATTTTGCTCTATAATGTTCATACAAATCTTTTTAAGTTTCCCTGAATTCTTCATATTCATAATTTCTTAAAATTCATATCTCACAACTCAACCACATCCCCATGAATGGACACACACTTTACTTACTTTTCTTTGCTAAAGTAAGTGCTGCCATAAATGTTTGTATATAAGTGGGTCCTTTCCTCCTCTCTTTGACCTCTCTGGGGAGCATGGGTCTGGTTATCACCAGGCAAAGTATAGTTTAGTAACTTTTGGAGTAAATTTCCAAATTGTTTTTCAGAATTGTTAGAGCAGTCTACAGCTCCACTAAGAGTGTGTTAGTGTGCCTCTCCTGCCCTGGCTACGCAATTTTCACCTTTCAACTTTGCCAGTCTGAAATAGAACCTCAGAGTTACCATAGTGTTCATTTCTTTCATTAATGATTGTTGCTGTTGTTTGTCCTTCATTCTTGAAGAGGACCATGGCATCAAGAAGGTGATGCCATGACTTGCAAATGAACTGGATTTAAGTAAGGGAGGACTGTGCAAAGTCACCAGCCTCACTTTCTCCTCCAGAGCCATCTGGGTCCAGTAGCAAGATATAGATCAGGACAACTGGAGATGGCCCCACTATTAATGATAATTCTGAACCCAAGGCTGTTGTCTTCATACATACATGCATATATATACATACATACTTATATATTCATACATATGTATGTATAAAGAGAACAGCTTTGGACTTAGAATTACCACTAATAAAAGAAATGTAAATACATGTGTATATATGCATTCATCAATCAAAATTCTACCTGAGATACTTACCAGCTGTGTTGCTCTGAGCAAACCACTTAACCCTTGTCTCCCTCAGTTTCCTCGTCTGTAAAATGGGGATAATAATAGCACCTACATCCCAGAGTTGTTGTGAGGATCAAATGAAAGAATATTTGTAAAGTGCTTGGCAAATCTTTAAAATGCTATGTAAATATAGTAATTAAAATGCTATGTAAATATAGTAAATATTACTACATATTTACTTCATTGTACAATGTTGTTTGTTGCAATAAAATGTCCACTCCTTATAGGAAGTGTTTTTGATTTTTGTCTCAGTGTCCCTAAGGCCTACCACAGTGTTTAACACACAATAGTTACTTAATAAGCTTTTGTTGAAGGAATGAGTGAATGCATGATGAGGTTACTTAAGAGAAGCATTGCACAGAACCCTGACATGTAGAGCTCTATCCTGGAGAAAGTAAACATTAGCCAGGCAAAGCTTTGCAAGGGGAAATCCACCAATGAATATCAAATTACAGGGGACAGACAACTTTCTGGGAAGCTGACAGACTTGGGTACAAGGATAGGGTTGAGGAGATCTACAGAGACACAGGGGCCAGAACTGGGGATTTTAACTGTCTCAGAAGAAGCATCCTGGCACCTCCACCCCCATTCCCTTCCAATGTCCCTGTGCAATCAAGTGTCCCGTGAGCAAGTCTTACATTCTGGAACAAAAGTACTGAGTGACAGTCTCCTCAACGCATTCTCTCAACAACCCTCTTTCTGTGTAATTGCACAATTCTGTGATTTCTCCTTAACCCATTGCTTCACTAAATGATTCCCCCACCCTTTGTGCCTTGCTGCAAAAGAACTTATTTTACTACTTAATGTCTTTTCCCTCCCAACCATGTTGTGTTTTTCTAAATCATCATTTGGCATGTCTGTTTACAAGCCCATTGTTTCTTTTAAACTGTAAGCGTTTGGAGGTCACTATGAAGGTCAAGGATCTAGACTACCCTTTGCATAGTTCTTGGCACAGGGACAGAGGCTGGTGCTGAATAAATGTTTCTGTGGAGGTTGTTGATGTTGATGTTGGTGCTAATGCCACTGCTGCAGCTGGTCTGCTGGAATATCGCTTCCAGGATGCCAGGGCAGCCACTAGAAATGGTGCTGGGGCCATTCAAGACCTGAAATCAGGGCAGGATGGTTTGGCAAAGAAGAAACCTGCTGTCAAGTAGTCTTAAAAATAGAAGGTGATGGAGAGAATGGTATCAGGCAGCTGACAGGAAATTGGGAGAAAGGGAGAGTTACCAAAAAAGGGAGCTGTTTTGTCAGTCTGGTTTGAGAATTTCATTTTTATACTTCTCCACTTCAAAATGGGCTTTCATAGTGGAGGAGCAGACAGGATGAGGAGAGATAAACAAGAACATCTTAGGTGTTCCCCGAGTAGAGGATTCCAATAAATTGATCACCTTGGTGGTGAGAGAATTCAGGGAGCATTACGCAGCAACCTTGTGTCCTCGTCACGCAGACCCAGAAAAATGAGCTCTGATAACATACATCTACTGACATTGAAAGAAGCAAGAAGCAAGAGCAATTAGCACGTCTTAGAGTCAGGAAGACCTGAGTTCAAATTTTGCCTCTTACGCATATTGCTGGCTATGTAACCCTGGACAAATCACTGGATAACTCTCCAAGACTATACATTCCAGAGTAACTGCAAACCTACATTTCTCTCTCTCATTCTCTCTATTTCTCTCTCTCTCTCTCTCTTTCTCTCTCTCTCTCTCTTTCTCCCTCCCTCCCTTCTCTCTCTCTCTTCCTCATTCCTTCCTTTCTCTTTCCCCTCTTCTCTCTCCCCTCTTTTCTCTCTTCCTCCTTCCTCTATCTCTTTTTCCCTCATTTCCTTCTCTCTCTCTTCATCCTTCCTTCTTCTCTTTCTCTCCCTCCCTCCCTTTTCTCTCTTCCTCCTTCCTTTCTTTCTTTCTCTTCCCTCCCCCATGCATATATATTTTGATGTATGTTATACATTACTATCAGTATTACACATTATTGTTATATGTATATATTACATATGCATATTGTTTATGCCCTTTTCGCCTCCCCCTTAGAATGTAAGCTCCTCTTGAGTAGAGATTGCTTCATTCATTGTATTTCTATCTCCATAGCCTAGCACAATGCCTGGCATATAGTAGACCTTAATAAATGCTTATTGATTGACTCATTAATTGGTCTTATTGTAAATATCTAATTTTGACACTGATTTCTGCTCCTGGCTCTTTCAAGCTAATCAGGCTGACCACCTAGCCCTCAACACACTTGAACCCCAATAAACCTTTCTCCCCACATCCAAGACAGGAGAGGGTTGAAATGGTACTATAGACCCTGATCAACCTTACCCAAATTCAATCCTAGCTTTATACAGGGACTAAACCAAATGGGGAAATACATAATAACACCCTTACTTGCTGGCTGCTCTAGTTACCCTCTTGAGCTATTAAGGGAGACACTGATCACCTCCTTGACCCTATTACCCTGCCATGATTTGCAAATGTTAATGCATGTGGTGGTAAACAACACTCACGTTTTGTGAAAAAATCCATCTTACAAAAATAATCTCTCCTTTAGACCTGCCAAAATTCTTGAAATTCTTGTCATTAATCATTCCTCTGAGTTAAGGCACCCTACAAAACTGCTAATGAAATACAAATATGTTACCTGGGAGATGGATTAGTACGGTGCCTGGCACACAGTAGGCATTTAACAAATATCTGTTGATTGATTGACATGATAAAATCTTCCACTGTCAGAGAGTGAGGTCTAGAGGGAATGGGATACAAAGCAGTTAAATTTTGATGGGGGTGGGGTAAGGAAATTGGAAAAGGTCTAGAGCTGGGGTGTGGAAACTGTGGCCTTGAGGCCACATGTGGCCTTCTAGGTCTTTGGGTGTGGCCTTTTGGCTGAGTCCAAGTTTTACAAAACTTTTATTAAGGGATTCCAATTATTTAGGACTGTCCTCAAGAACTAAGACTCAAACCCATCTCATGTGATGCAGCTTCTTGATAATCTCTAGGTTCACTAACTTAGCTTTCTATTCATCTCAGGGTTCATTCCCCCATATGAAGACAGGGCCCTTCAGACTTCATAGATGTCCCAAGACCACTGGAGTCATCACACCTACCTCACTCACAAGATGAGTTTCTATGTGTAGGTGGAGGGGCCATGTCTATGCAAGCTAAGTGCTATAATATCCTGGTTGAATACTCTTCCTATGCTATAACTAAACCAATCTCCTTTTGCTTACTGATGAATACACAAATATCTTATTTCATCCCAGTACTGAACCTCAACTAAGAGGGGAATTGGCCTAAGTCAGACCAGGTCCCACCACTATAAATCTCTCATTTTATAGATGAAGAAGGTGAGGTTTGAGAGATTAAGTTACTTGCTGAAAGTCCCACACTACATACTGGAGACAGAATTTGAACTCAGGTCTTCCTGACACCAAGTCTATTTCCCTATTCACTGCACCATGTCAAGTAGGTTATAGAAAAGATAACAGAATGAATCAAAACCACTAAGATCCCTTCCCACTCTAAGATTCTATGAGCCTCTAGATTTGAGAAATAAGGACAAAGTTCTGGGAAGCACATCACCATAAGGAGTACATACTTAGGAAAGGGGTGATATAAAGACATTTTCATATTAGAGGAAGAAACTTACTCCTTTTCAGGCACACTTACTAAATGTCAGATGGTCAGAATGACCTTTGCCGTGTTGGACGCGTCGTGAAAAAAATGTCTTGGTTCTCACTCTCTCTTTTGAGATTAGAATAATCACCTTAAAACTCCCACCACCTTAAGACATTCCTTTCCCTTGTTTTTAATGAATTATGAGTCATCATTTATTCATAACCTGCCTACTGCTTCCTTTATGGAGCAGAAAATGAAGTATTTGCCAAGGTAATTACCCTTTTTATAGATTCTTAGCACAAATAATCATAGTAAATTCCTTTGGAAATGGCTATTTGCTGAGTTTCTCTGTCTTATTTGAATTGTCTCCATCTCTAAGCTTTGGATTCACTGCTCCATATTCAGAGAGTTTTTTTTTCTCTCTCTCATTTTGGGGAGGGGGGTGGGATGGGAGAGAATTGTGAGCAACAGAGCTTTTCCAACCCATGCTCAAAGTGGGACCAATTTCTATAGGACACTGCTTTCCTCCTGCATCAAAAAAGTCTCTTGAATGCCAGAGAACCTGTCACTGACAGTGAGCTGGGGTCTGGGACTAACAGAGCCTTCATAGGGTGTACAGGCTCCTAGACAGCTTGTCAGAACTGATATTATCAAGCTGTTTGGCACAGTCATTCAAGCAGGCAGCAGGCAGGTTTGGCCCTTGTGCTGCTCAAGGCATAAAAACTTTATAGTCTACTTCTAATAGGAAGCAGTTAGTTGTTACTCTGACAAACAACCCGATCCCCCCCCATACATGCAACATATCATATACACAATGATCATTATCAAAATTCTCTGCCTCAGAAATATGAAAAATCAACAAGTTACTCTTTTTTAAGCAAAATAAAATCAACAATAACATAGCATCTAAGAAGAGTTTCATAGGATGGACTACACCTCCAATCATTGGGAGGAATACCCATATTATTCAGATCAAAGAGTGATTAGAAAAACAAGAAAAAGAGAACTTTTTTCAAGGAGTGGGGTAATCAAATCTCTGATTTTTTTTTAATTTATGGAATAAAGCAAACATTTACATAACATAGTACAATAAAAAAGATGACTGCACATGAAACTACTATGCACAACTAGCTATTCCCTTCAAATATACAACACAATTATCGTGTAAATTTCTTTTTTTTCTTCTCTCCTCCCCCACACTAAAGATGGCTACTATTAGACCCAAATAGGTATATGTATATATATGTATGTGTGTGTGTGTGTACATGTGTGTGTGTAAAATTATTCTATACATATGTCTATTTATCTTTTCTGTCTCTGGATGCAGACAGAATCTTTCTTCATGTGTCCTTTATAGTTAATTTGGGTTTTTATAATATTCAAAATAACTTATTCACTCAAAGTCATTCTTAAAAAACAATATTGTTATTACTGTATACACTATTCCCTTGGTTCTTCTCACTTCGTTCTTCATTATTTCATGCAAGTCCTTCCACGTTTTTCTAAAATCATTGAGCTTATCATTTCTTATAGCACAGTAGTATTCTGTCATAATCATCTAGATCTCTGATTTCATTGGTGTACAGAGTTCCCTGGTGAGGAAATTTCCTCTACCATTCCTGATCTGTCATTGTTCTGCAGCTTAGTTTTAGACAGTTACTTGCTAGGGAATTGAGAGGTTCAGTGCCTTCCCTAGGGTCACACCATCAGTACGTGTAAGAGGCAGGATTTGAACCTTCCTCCCTCCCTCCCCCTCTCTCATTCTCTCCATGATGCCAGGTTTTCTCTAAGGAGAGGAGGAATTATTATGCCATATTAAAAGTTGAGCTTTAATGGTCTGGATTGGTTTAAAGAGGAGGGTTTGAAAATGAAAATGTTTCACTTTCTTGCCAGTACAATGTTTGCATCGCCAAGCAAATATCATCCATATCTCTCCCCTGACTTCTTATTTATTCCTTCTCTTTACAGAGTGATTCCTGATACCAAAATCTTTAGGTGCCTCTGAGTATGCCTAAACAACTTGAGCCTCCCAGGTGAACTGAATTGAAACCTTGCAGCCCACAGTGCCATGATTGCTGGTCACCATTCAGGGAGGATGAGGATGGCATAGGAGTTATGCCTCTAGTTTTGTGACCTTGATCAGCTCACTGCATTTTGTGGGCTTCGGGTTCCTCACTTGTAAAATCGAGGGGGTGAACATTAAGGACTCTTCTAGCACTAGAATTCTATCATTCTATAATGGGAGAGGAAGGGAATGCTTTGATAGATGTGACTGGCTTTTGGGGTGGACCTTTCTCCCCCAGACAAGGACAAGTGCTCAGAGCCTGCTTGTGTGAGTATCTGGGAGATTGTAGCTCTTGGAGATGCACTTTTCCTTTCATCCTGAGAAGAACTGAGATTAATATGAGCTCTGACCTTTGCTGGCCTGCAAGCCAGTGGTGGAATAGGATTCCCCCCACCCCTCAGGTTTTGAACTAAGCAATGTGGTAGATGACAGCATCTATTTTGCTCAAGTAAGTTAATGGAATGTGAGCCAAAGCAGAAAGCTAGACTTTGGAGGACCATCAAAGTACAGTTTTGGGGTTGCCTGAGTGGACAAGAGACCAGAAGATTTTTGCATACTATTTCTTTTACTGTTGCCAGTTAGGTGGCAGAGTGGATAGAGTCCTAGTTTTGGAGTTAGGAAGACCTGAGTTCAAATCCTGCCTCAGGCACTTTCTAGCTGTTTGACCCTGGGCAGGTCATTTAACCTCTGTTTGCCTCAGTCTCCTCAACTATAAAATGGGGATAATAAAAGAACCGGAGTTATTCTGAGAATCAAGTAATTAATATATATAGTATAATAATATTATATTTATAAAGTGCTTTAACACAGTGCCTGGCACATATATGGTGAGCACTATACAAATAATAGCTATTATTATTATTATTGTTATTAACCAACATCACTCAAGAAATCACTACCACATATATGACTGCAATATAATATTACTGTGCTATAAAAAATGATGAGCAAGCAGATTTCAGAAAAACCTGGAAAGACTACACGAACTGATGCAAAGTGAAGTGAGCAGAACTAAGGGAACATTGTACACAGTAACAGCTAGATTGCGCAATGACTAACTTTGATAGACTTATCTCTTCTTAGCAATGCAAGGATCTAAGACAACTCCAAAAGACTCATGATGGAAAACGCTGTCGACATCCAGAAAAAGAACTGATGGTAACTGAATGCATATTGAAGTATACTATTTTTCACTTTCTGTACTTTTCTCTTTGGGTTTGTGCATTCTTTCACAACTCAACTAATATGGTAATATGTTTTGCATAATTGAACACACATAACCTATATTCAATTGCTTACTGTCTCAGGGAATGGGAAGATGGTGAAGGAGGGAGAGAGAAAATTTGGAACTCAAAAATTTTTTAAATGTGTTAAAAATTATCTTTACAAGTAACTGGGGGAAAATAAAGTATTATTTTTAAAAGAAAGAAATCACTACAACATAAAAATTATGAGAATGCAAAAGGAATAAAGCAATAACATGGACTAAAAAACACAAACCTTGCATACATCACAGAGGATAGATTAATATACAATTTAAAGAAGGGACTTGAGGTGTTAATGATTTAGCAATAAAACCTCAAGTGTCACATCATCATGTTTGAGCCAGTACTATCGTCTAAAGAAGTCATTCCCTCTAATTCCAACCCAGATTTCCACTCTCTGACATACAACATACTGGCTTCTTTTTAGGAGGTTAGTTTCAAAATCTCAGGATAACCAGAGAACTTTAGAGGTGGAAGGGACCCTGGAGATGATCTAGTCAAAGGGGGAGACAGTATGGAGCCATGGGATTTGGAGCACTAGATTTGGAGTTCAATATGCGTATGCCTCCTCTGCTATTGGCTACCTGTGTAAGCTTGGGCAAATCATTTATCTAGGGCCGGGGCTGGGGAACCTGCAGCCTTGAGGCCGCCAGTGGCCTTCTTGGTCCTTGGGAACAGCTTTTTGTTTGAGTCCAAGTTTCACAGAACAAATCCTTTTATTAAGGGGGTTTGTTCTGTGAAGTTTGAATTCAGTCAAAGAGCTGCACTTGAGGACCTAGAGGTCCACAGGCGGCCTTGAGGCCACAGGTTTGCTAACCCTGGTCTAGGCTGCTCCCCTGGGCTCCAGGCCCATATCACCAACTGCCTTTTGTGCCTTTCAAATTACATTTTTCATTTGTGCCTTGTGCCTAGCACAAGGGTGTCCTGGAGATGAGTCCAAAACAATTCATTGTCTTTCCTCCAAACCCTTCCTCTGCCGAAATTCCCTGTCAAACTTCACCACCATTATTCCAGTCTCCCAAGTTTACAACCTCACCTTCCCCTCCATTTCTCATTTTTCCATACTCCACATATCCAATCAGTGGTCGAGCCTTGCTATTTCCATCACCGTATCTCTTCTCACATCCTACACCTTCTACACTCACACCCAAGTTCATGTCTTCCTAACCCCTCACCTGGACTATTGCAAAGCCCTCCTAATCTGTGTCTCTGCTTCAAGACTCTCCTAACTCTAATCTATCCTTCACAGGGTTGCCAAGGTTATTTTCCTAAAGTATCCTGAGACTATATCACTTCCCTAATTCAATAAATTCCAGTGGTTCCTTATTGACTCTAGGATAAACCATAAATTCCTCTGTCTCTTAAAGTCTTTAGCACCTTGACTCCAACTTATCAGCTCCATATTCATGTATTTCTCTCCTTCCCATACTCCACTATCTAGTTAAAGGGGCCTTTATCTTTCACACACAACATTTCATCTCCCACTGCCACCCCTTTTCACTAACCATTCCCTTTGTCTGACATTCACTCCCTCCTAACCTCCATCTCTTAGGATCCTTCACTTCCTTCACAATGCAGCTGACATTCTACCTTCTATGTGAAGACTTTCCTAACTGCTAGTGCCCTCCCTCAGTATCTTGTATTGATTTTGTATTTATTCCCTATATATTCACAGAGCGCCTACTCTGAGATCACCCTTCCAATCCTCAATCATTCTGGCAGGTTGGGTTCCAGAGCATAGCAGCCTACTCATCTCAAGATTCTAGGGGTGACCTCGTGTGTTGTGGTTTCTAATACTCTTGTTCACAAATCCTCATCCAGAGCGTACACCCAATATCAACCAACTAGTAGAGTTCTATTAGAGTTTTATTAGGGTTTTTTTGTTATTTATCCATTAGGTAGTTTTATTAGTGTATTGATTGGAAAGGTGTAGCAAGAACAACAGTTAGAAAAAAATCTCCCCAAACTAGAGGCACACTCTTCCCTCAGGCATGCACATGCGCGCGCACACACACACACACACACACACACACACACACACACACACACACACAAAGAACCCTGGGGAAAGCGGGCTCAGATTTTAAGTACAAAGGTATTTGGCCCAGAAGTAGAGATGCTGTGAGACTGAGGGCTCCCTCTAAACTCCTGGGATTTTTTGAGGAGTTTTTTTCTCCCTGCTCATAAAGTTTCTCTTAGGTGTAGCTCTCTACTAGACACTAAGGATCAGTGTCTTTCTTTCTAGAGCCAGCATGTCACAAACCCTTGAATTTCTACCATCTTCAGGTAAGTTGTTGTTGTTCTGTCATTTCAATCATATCTGACTCTTCGTGACCCCATTTGGGGTTTTCTTGGCAAAGACACTAGAGTGGTTTGCATTTCCTTCTCCAGCTCATTTTACAGATGAGGAAACTGAGGCACATAGGGTTAAGTGACTTGCTTAGGATCACACAACTAGTAAGTGTGTCTGAGGCCAGATTTGAACTCAAGGCTTTCTGACTCCAGGCCCAGCAGTCTATCTACTGAACCACCTAGCTGCTCCTTTGGGTACCTAGCTTTCCACATTCCTCTGATGCTTCTGTCATTGGTCACCACTACCACATTTTGCCAGGGGGACCACTGATGACTCTTCTGACCTTTTGAATTTCACAAGTTCATAGCCTGGTCAAATCTACCTCTAGAATCTTGTTCATTTAAGATGAATTAAGAATAAACACAAAAGAAACAGGAATGATGCATGCTCATGAGCATATGGAGGTTTAGTGAGAGATAGGGTTGCACCTTTACTCAGCAGCCCAGAGAGGTTTTTGCCTCCATTGCCAGGAGGGCAAAAAGCAAGAAGGCCAACAAAGGAAGAGCTTTGCAGTCCTTCTGTATGAAAACTCAGTTCTAGCTGAGCAGAGCCTGGGTCATAACTCCCGTGTCACCACTCAGCGTATCTCCCTTCTTGAATCATAGTGGGATGTAAACTCACCAGACCTCCACACATGGCAGGATTGGAAGCAGGCCGAGGGATACCTGCACATGCTCTGTACCACCCAGACAGTTCGCTTGTCACATAGGAAGGGCAAATCTCAATATAGCCTAAGAACTGGGCCTTCAATGATCAGTCCCCCCCATCACCCTTATACATATAGATGCTGTCTTTCCTTACAGAATATAATCTTCATGACAGCAGGGATTGTTTCTTTTCTATTGTTTTTTGTCTTTGTATCCCCAGTGCCTAGTGTAATGCCTAGAATATGGTAGGTACTTAATAAATATTTGTTGATTGACTGATTAAGAGCTTACAGATATGGGTATTCCTTCCAGCTGTATGTATCACAACTCTGCTGTGCTTTCTCATCATGTTAGTTTCTCATTCTTGTCTTTTTCTTAGTCTTTCAAAGTGGAACGACCCAACACAAGATGGCCTTTCTCTGATTCTTCTAATATTTAATTGACATCATTGTAGTATTCTGGCCTATGTTAATTATATTATAATTAATATAATATGTAATATATTATATATTGTTAAATATTATATATTAATTAACATGAGATCCTTAATAGCCAGGGTCACATCTAAAATTGCTCCCAGGATCATAGGATTTGGGGTTGGAAGCAGGGGCTTGCTGGAGCCAAGGTGTACCAGTTCATGACAGCCAATTGTTAAATTTTTAGTGCTAGAATTCATGCCATAGAAACTGGCCAATGCTACAAATTAGCCTTGATTAGATTTGTTGTTTTGTTGATTTTCTAATCTTAAGAAAGTGATGGAAAAAATGTTGATAATGCAGACTAAACTTAAAAGTGTGTCCGCTGGACATTTTTTTCATCGTCAGTTGTTAAAACATTTACTAGCACACCCCTGGCTAGAAGGGACCTCAGAGATCATCTAGGTACAACTCCATTTAACTAATGAGGAAGTGGGTCCAGAGTAGGGCAGTGACTTAGTCAAGGTCATTTATGGGAGGCAGGTAGCATAGGAGATACAGAGCTGAGCCTGGAGTCAGGAAGAGTGAGTTCAAACCCTGCCTCAGAAACTTGCTAGCTATGTAACTCTGGGCAAGTCATTTAATCTCCATTTGCCTCAGTTTTCTTATCAGTTAAATGGGGATCATAATAGCACCTGTCTCCCAGGGTTGATAATTTGTGGGGATCAACTGAGATAATATTTGTAAAGTGCTTAGCACAGAGCCTGATACATAGTAGGCACTATATAAATGGTAGCTATTTTTATTATTATTAAGCTAGCAAGTAGCAGAGATAAGATTTAAATCTAGGTGTGTTGCTTCTAAATCCCAAGTTCTTTCCACTACAACCTTGCTTATTTTACATTGTGAGTTCACAACCAGTACGAAGACAATCACAATAAACACAGCTCATATTTGTACAGCACTGTTACTTATACTTTGAATTACTAGTGTGTTAGGTTTGTAATTATTTCTGTCTTTCTTCTCTCCAGCTAGACTACCAATTTCTAAAAGGCAGAGACCACCCCCTCATTCCTTTTATATGCCCAACTTTTCCATTTCTTCAATCCATGGGGCCAGATAAAGTTTCCTTCACACAGCAAGCCCCCAAATGTTTGCTGATTGTCTAAAATATAAGTGCTTTTTCCTGGAAAAGATGAAACATATTTCAGAACCAGGACCAGCAAATCTCTAAAGGGAGAAAAAAACCTTATATAATCTTCTCAGGTAACTTAACCAAAAACTAAAGAATTATAGCAGCTCTGAAGAAAAGTCCTAAAACTTTAGAGAAAAAACAAGGTAATATTGGAATAATGCACCCAAATAATTAAGAGGTCCCCAAAGTTTCTAAACTATGTATTCTCTTTGACTCTGTAATACTACTACGATATATCAAACAGATCAAAGGAAAAGGATCTATATGTATGGGAGATGGCTGAACAAATAATGGTATATGAATATAATGTAATTCTATTGTACAGTAGGAATGAGGAAACTTTCAGAGAAACCTAGGAAGACTTAGATGAACTGATTAAGAGTTAAATTAGTAGAACCATGGGAACAATATATACAATTACAACAAAATTGTAAAAATGAAAAACTTTGAAAGACTTAACTCTGATCAACACAATGACCAACCAAAAAGGCAAAAACAAACAAACAAACAAACAAACAAACAAAAAACTGATGATAAAGAATACTACCCTTCACTTGAAAAGAGGTTGTGTACTCAATATTCAGAATGAGATACAAATTTCTTCTGGGCTGTACAAAGTGGGAATTTGCTGTGTTTTATTATGCATATTTTTTCTTTTCCTTTTTCCCCCACAATGTTGGAATGGGGCAGGAGTAGTCAGAGGTGGGAGGGAGACAAAATAAATGCTTGTTAATTGGCAAAAATAAAAAAATAAAAATAGCCAGCAGGAACTATTCCTAAGTCATCAGATTACACTGTGACCACTTTTCCAAGTCTGAGCTATTATCCATCATATTTTTTCAAAGCAAAAGGGAGGACCATTGGAGTAGCAACATGGCACAAGAAAGAAACCAGAGCACTATAGCTTCTCAGCAAATAAAAATATGACAAAAATAAAAAATCATCCATAATCCTATAAAGCAGTCATATCATTTTCTCCTATAAAGATCCACAAGTCTGTAATAATTGTGAAGATTTCTCTTTCAAGACCTTAATAGCATATAGGATCAAGGTGAACCCTAAACTACAAAATAGGGTCCAAGTCAAACTCTGTTATAATTCTTACAAAATTTTAAAAATAATGTCTTTTCCAAATAATTTCATAATCTATGATTTATTTCAATCAAGTTACTCTATTTGGCTCATCTGTAATCCTTTTCAAAGAAAAACACCTATTTGTAGATCCTCCAGGTTAATATCATATCTTTACAACTACCTCCCTGAAGATTGCCCATTTCTTTACCCACAATGGTACATTGTTCTTTTTTTTTTTTTTTTTTTTTTTTTTGGTGAGTCAATCTGGGTTAAATGACTTGCCCAGGGTCACACAGCTAGTAAGTGTCATGTTTTCTGAGACTGGATGTACATGGTTCTTTATCAGTCTTTAGTTTCATATATTCTTAGGAAATCTAATAGGCTCAGCATCTTTGTACCCCATATGAACATGTCTATTTATTATTAATCATAATAACAAAAATAAGAAAAATCATAAGACCATTTGAGTAGACATTTATTTACTTAATAGCAATTATTAAGTGCCAACTGTGTGTTAGGTACATGAGATACAAAAACAAAACAAAAGCATCTCCCTCAAGTAACTTACATTCTATGGGGGAGAATATAAATTTTTTTGTTAAGTAACTTCTGTGATGGTGTGCACTCTCAATAGGGCAATAGAATTTCTTTAGGAGATAACACTGGAACAAAGCTTTGAAGCAAGCTAGGGATTTTACAAGGCAGAGATGAGAAGGGAACATAAGCCAGGCATGGAGACAGGAAATCCGATATGGTGCATGGGGAACAGTTAGTTGGCCAGTTTGGTTGGAACATAGAGTATGTGACTATAAATGTGTGTTTATCCTTTATGACTGGGGATCAGAATGTCCTGGTTAGGAAAAAACAAAAAACAAAAAACAAAACCCAACTAATTCTATGAGAGTCATTGTGAAAGCCATTATAGTTTTATTTATTTTCAAAACATCAAGATGCTATTAAAACACTATAACGACATTGAGCACAGTCTAATCTTTGATGATTGTGAAGGTAGTTCATGATCTTTTTGGTGTCCCAGGGTCATTATTATGAACATCAATTATCATTATATGGTATTGAAGGGATAGGACACTTAAGAGCTTAACTTGAATCTATAATGATTCTATAACATTCTCTAGAAAAAATGTTAACAAAAAACTGGAGCAGAACATTTCTGGTCTGCAATTGTCTAATTGTTTGGATTCAATAAAAATAGCAACTTACCTTATGTCCTTTCGAGTAGGGATTGTTTCGTTCCTTATATTTGTATCCCCTGTGCCTAGGCACATCATAGGATCTTAATAAGTGCTTGTTGATTGATTGATTCACTGGGTCATGCTAATGTCCAGAATGATGGAAGTGTGAGTCCCACTGTATTGTTTCACCGAGATATGGAGGTTCCCTAGAATATTCCATGCAGATCTGGGTACCATATTTTAAGGGTGACATTGATAGAAGAATATATGTCTAGAGAAGGAAAACCAGAATACAAGGTAGGTCAAAAGCATGACACATAAGGATCAAAATGGAAGGAACTCATGATATTAACCTGGAGAAAAAAAAGAAGCAGCCTTAGAGGCAAGTCTGAAATTGTCAAATATTTGAAGGCTTTTCATGTGTAAAAGGAACTGGACTGGCTCTGTTTGTTCTTAGGAGATGGAACTAGGACCATTGGGTAGAAGTTGCTACTTGGCAAATTTCAGCTCAAGATGAGGGAAAACTTATTCAGAACTGTCTGAAAATGATATCATCCTGCTTTGAGAGATAATAGGTTCCCTGTTAGGGCATTGTAGAAGGGATGCATAAGATCACTGAGTCCAAGCCCCTCATTTTATAGATGAGGAAACTGAGAGCTGAGAAATAGAGAAACCCAGAAGGGAAGAGACTCGCGAAGGACATACAGCAAGTCAATAGCAGAACCCAAACTTGAACTCAGGCCTCCAGACTTCTATTGTAATACTCTTTTTCCTACATCTGACTAATAGACAAGAGGAAGGTCAGGCAGAGTATCCAGAATTGGACAATTAATTCCTTTCTCCTAAAGAGTATCAAGTGTGTGTTTGAAAAGTGTGCTAGAAAAAAAACTTTAAAAAAATTTTTAAAAAAGAGTTACATGTGTCATAAAAAAAAGTGTGCTAGTTCAGTCTCAAAGACTAAGCCACCATCACCAATCCAAATAAAAACAAGGTAATTAAGGTAAGTGACCTCCCAAGTTTCTCCCTCATATTTAACATCACCAACAGACAATATTTATTCAACAGTTGTTTTGTGGCTGGATGCTGGGAAGGATAAAACAGAAGCAGAAAACACAGTCTCTCACTTGGAGGAGTTTATGCTTTGCCTGGAGAAGTAAGACTAATAGGAAACAATTAGAGAATGATACCAGATGATAAGCAAGGATTCCTTGAGTCTTTTTTGTGGTAAAGAGTTATTGTCTTCCTAATCTGATGCCTGGAGATTTTTTTAGGCATGTAGTGGGGGAATGGTGCTCAGGTACAAGTTCAGAGAGCAGAGTGTAACGTAGACCTCTAGCATTTCAAAGGAAACGGCTTCCAGCCTTGTGGGAAATGTGAGGAGTGGGGCACTGGTTTGAGGCCTGTTCCCTGTGACCCATTATATCAAGGTCCAAAATAAGCAGTTTGGAGACCTCTGAAATATTAATTAATTAGTTCATTTAAAATAATTTATTAAATGCTTACCATGTGTCAAGAACTATGTAATGCTCTGGGGATACATGAAGAAAAGCAGCATTGTCCCTGATCTCAAGGAGCTCACATTCTAACAAGACAAAACACATAGGAAGGTTCAGTAACAGGGTGGTTGGAAAGACATGGTGGTCTTTAGAGAGACACGGCAGACCAGGAGGCAATGAAAGTACATCAGCAAGGCAAATGGAAAGATCTAGTGGTTCTCGATGTAGGAGGATTTTAGATGATGATTCTGTGTTCATCAGAGAGGTGTAATCGGTCTGGGTCCACAGTTATTGGGTGGGGGAGATCCTAGTGGGAACAAGAGAAGTACAAACTAGTGTGTGACTCCCACATAGCCTGCCCTCTGAAACCCAGCCCAGATTGGCATGGGTTGATATTCATTTGTTCAAGAAGTAAACATTTATTAAGTACCTCCTCTATGCAAGCCCTTGTGTTAGCAGCAGGGGGATATTCCAGAATCAATAAGGCATAGTCACTGAACTCAGGAAGTTTGAAATCTAGGAAGGAAGATGACATGTATACAAATAGCCACAATATAAATATAGAATATAAAGTCTGGGGCCCAGGAGAGGCATGAACAAAGTGGTGAGGGTTCAGAGGAGGGAATAATGACAGATGACAGCAAAGTCCCTTGTTACGGGGGACTTCAAAGACCTTCCCTTGTTGGTGCATTGGAATATGAAAGGGAATTATAGCCTCTTCTTTCCTGCTTTCCCTCCCTCATCTCTTCCTTCCCCTAGATGTAATGGAAAATAGATACAAATAATTTGAGTAATCTGGTCTAGCTATCCCAGAGGAATAAGAGAAAAGTGGCAGCAATTAATGCTTACTATGCAATCCCAAACTCTTAGATCTGAAGAAAGTGCTGAGATAGATGGGAAATATACAAAGCAAGGAGTAGAGTAGGAAAAGAAGATCACTTCAAACCAGGAGTAAGATACTGAAGTCCTCGGGGGAACGGGGAGAGTTAATGAAGCAAACAATGAAACCATTGAACCTAAGAACCAGAAGGAATTTCCAAAGCCATCTGGCTCAACCAAGAATCACTTCTACAACATCTGCAAAAGTGATTGTCTAGCTTTTCCTTGAAGACATCCAAGGAGGAGAATGTATTGACTTCCACTTTTGGACAGCTCTAATTGTTAAGAGTTTTCTTAAATTAACCCTTTATAAAGTTCTACCCCTTTGCTCCTAAGTTTTGACCCTGGGACAATTCACCCTACTACTAAAGTAAAATATTCCCTTCAAGTCTATCTGGACCATTTGTGTCTGGAGAAAGCCTCTGACACATGAATTATATCACTCAATGAAGCCTAACATTAGCTTCTGGGGTTGCCATGCCATACTGCTGACTTATATGGATTTTACAGTCAAATTAAATGCTAAAAGTTTTTTCATAGGTACTATTATTCAGATAGTGGATATACTTATTAAGAAGATTTTAAAACACAAATCTAAGACTTTATACTTATCCCTACTCAGTTTCATCTTTTTTTAAAATTTGGCCTATGATTCTAGCCTTTTAAGGTCTTTTTAGAACCAGATTGTGCAGCTTCACATCAACTGTAAATTAGAAAAGCATACTTGGGGTCACTCCATTATTGTCATTATCATTGCCAATGTAGTACCCTTTTTGGGGTTCACTATCCCAATTCTCACTTTGGAGTCCCTAGAGAAAAAAAAAACAATTTTTTTTCCTAGGGCTCTTGGAGTAACCTTGGGAGTCACTGTAATTTCTTACACCATTACTCACATGCCCCCACCACTGTTCTCCCCATTGCTTATTAGCCTGACTTGATTTTAAAAGGGTATTTACTAAGCAAATATAACAATGACAATTGTTACAGAAACAATTCCCTCAAAACAGGAGTATACTCTCCCTTTTATGTGCAAGGTCTTTGGGGAAATGACAGTGAGGCACAGGTTCAGATAACACATATCATAAAGGGGCAAAGAGGTAACCCACAGCCTCTAATCACTGAGAGTCCTTGTTTCTCTTCATAAGGGGTTCAAGAAGTACCCTTTAGGTATAGCTCTCTGCTGGGCTTTAAGGATTGATGTCTGGTACACAATAAGTGTTTAATAAATGCTTATTGTCTACCTTTTTGCTTTTGTAGAGTTTGTAGCCTGCACTTCAAGAAGGGGAGAGGGTTCTGAAACTGCCTTTCTGTGGTGTGTCTAGTTTGTCCTCAGTGCGTCTCTCAGCTCCTGAGGCAGACATCACTGTCACCTGCTCTAGGAACTCTAATACTAACTCCAGGGGACACTGCTACCAGTGCTGATGAGAACTCTGGATCTTCTGACCTTTCAAAGTACACAGACTCACCACCTGGTCAATGGGGTGGGGAGGAGGAGAGACTGGGAAAAAACAAAACAAAACCTCTATCTTCCCTTCCTCCCCCTCCTCCCATCCCAAGGGCAATTCCCTCTCAGTAATTCTGCACTGTTGGATTCAAGCAGTCCTAATTCTACCATTTAACTAACTATATGATCTAGGGCAAGTCTCTTTACCTCTTTGTGCCTCAGTTTCCTCAGCTATAAACTGAAAGTTTGTGACTTGATGATCTACCTCTTAGACCCCTTCCAGGTCTTTGAGTCTAGGGAGGCTTCATTATTGGCAATGATATATTTATCACCCATTAAACAGATGGCATATTGTCATCTGAGTTGTACCTTTTTTATTTTATTATTTCTGGAACTCAGAATAAATGTAATCTTTGTTCTCCACCACAGCATTTACCCCTGAAGTGCTGAGATAGTTTTCCTTTCAGAGTAGGAAGCAGACAGCAACTTCTCAAACACATGAACTCTTATTTGAAAAAATAATAAGTTGGCTATTTTTTGCATGGCTTACCCTTGTGCTATTTACATTTTGTGTCCATTCTTTGGGTGTTTAAGAAAAAATCTTTTACAGCCTTAAAAATTCCCTGTGGATGTTTGCAGCCCACCAAAAGTACCCTGACATGCAGAATAGCAGTGTATCCAGAGCTTTAGAGACAGATGGGTAGGACAAATTTTTTTTTTCTTAGTAACATGTACTCCACACCCAAAAAGTGAAACAAGAGTTTATATTTTTCAGGAGCTATTTTGACAATGTTATTTATTGCTCTACAGCCAAAGGAAAAAGAAACATATGGTACACAGACACCTTTCAGGGCCATTGAAATGAATCTAAGAAGCTGTTTGTAGAAAGTTCCTTTTAGCTTTGCCCTTAAATTGGTAGAAAAAAGCTGGAACAACTGTACAGTGTTATGCTTTGTGGCATGTGAAAGATTAACAGAAGAAGAAAATTGATACTTGACATGTTGCTAATAGGGTAGGAAGAATTAAGGTTACCTTGAAGTTTATTTTTAAATATTTTTATTGTCACACTCAACAATAATAAGCCTATTAAAAATTCAAAGATCTGTGTGCCCCTCTCACAAAAAAAGAGAACATTCAGAAGTTATTTCTGGAACCTACTTTTTTTTTTTTTTTTTTTTTTTTAGGCAATTGGGTTAAGTAACTTGCCCAGAGTCACACAGCTAGTAAACATCAAGTGTTTGGTCTGAGGTCACATTGAACTCAGGTCCTCCTGACTTCAGGGCCCATGCTCTATCCACTGTGCCACTTAGCTGCCCCTGGAACCTACTTTCTTGAAGCTCACCAGAGATACTCTAATCACCAAATCCAATGGCCATTTATTGGTCTCCATCCTTCTCCATCTCTCTGCAATTTTTGATACTGCTGACCACCTGATCCTGTTTGAAATGCCCTCCTCAGGCACTTACCAGCTGTGTAACCCTGAGCGAGTCATTTAAGCTCTTCCTGACTCAGTTTACTCAATTGTAAAATGGGGATAATAATAACACCTACCTCCCAGGGATGCTGTGAGCATCAAATGAGATAATATTAGTAAAGTGCTCAGCAGAGTGCCTGGAACATAATAGGAGCTTAATAAATGTTTGTTTTCTTTCTTCCTTCCTCCTTTGTCTTCAGTGATGCTGTTTTCTCTGAGTTGACCTACTTTCTCTGACTGCTCCTTTTAAATATTTTTTTCAGTCTCCTCTTTCTCTTCCTTCTGCCCTTGTAGGCTGGCAATTCTCCTGCAACTTATGTTCTCCTGGAGTTGCCTAACATACTGAAAGGTCAATCCCCTTGCCCAGGATCACATGGTCGGTATTGCCAGAAGCAGGTCTTCCTGGCTTTGAGGCCAGTTCTCTATCCATTAAGTCACACTGCTTCTCAGGAGATGGCAATCAAATGGACACTGAACCTGAGACCAGCTACCGTCCCAATCTAGCAAATTCCCTTCTGAATTCCAGTAATTCAGTCTTCAGTTGCCAAAACACCAAACAAACCAAAAAATTCTTTCCCTGGTATCATTCCCCATCCTTTAATTTCCATCCATCTTCATCCTCTTTTTCCCATGTACCTTTCCTACTTGGTCTTCACCTTCCATTATATCCTATGGCTCTTCATTCTATTGTTAACAAATTGTCATTCCTATTCACAAGATTATAGGATTTTGAGCTGTAAGGAACCTTAGAGGCCATTGAGTTTAACTCTCTCATTTTACAGATGAGGAAACTAAAGCACCCAGAGATGAAGTGATTGGCTCAGGACAGCTAGTAAGAGCCCAAGGCAGGATTTGAAGCCAGGTCTTTCCGACTCTAAGACCATGATGCTTCTCAATTTCTCTTCAATTCAGTGAACATTTATTAAGCTCCTACTATGTGCCAGGTACTGTGCTAAGCAGCTAGGTATACAAAAAGAGGCAAAAGACAGTTCCTGACCTCAAGGAGTTTGCAAAGGGCAACTTCTCCAGATTCTCTCCACTTTCCACTCAGGTTCCCTCCCTCACTGAGATTCACCTTCCTCTCACACTCTGATATTTCTTCTACTTTTTAAAAATTCATTTTATTTTAAGGAAAAACAAGCATTTCCATAACATAGGAGAATTTTTAAAAACTAAGAATGAGTTTATTTTGGCGGGTATACTCCC